>NC_059390.1:24095000-24395000 GCF_019703515.2 Myxocyprinus asiaticus | reverse complement strand
CCAGATGCACAACTAAACAAAAGGATAAGTACATCAGAGTCTCTAGACTGAGAAATAGATGCCTCACGTGTCCTCAGCTGACAGCTTCATTGAATTCTACCCACTCAACACCAGTTTCATGTACAACAGTTAAGAGAAGACTCAGGGGTGCAGGCCTTATGGGAAGAATTGTAAAGAAAAAGCCACTTTAAAAACAGAAAAACAAAAAGAAAAGGTTAGAGTGGGCAAAAAAACACAGATATTGGACAACAGATAATTGGAAAACAGTGTTATGGATCTTAACCACATTGAGCTTTTGTGGGATCAGGTAGACTGTAAGGTGCGTGAGAAGTGCCCGACAAGACAGCCACATCTATGGCAAGTGCTACAGGAAGCATGGGGTGAAATGTCACCTGAGTATCTGGACAAACTGATGGCTAGAATATCAAGGATCTGCAAAGCTTTCATTGCTGCACATGGAGGATTTTTTGATGAGAACCCTTTGAGGTAGTTTAAGAATTTCAGGTTTGTTTTTTTTTTTTCAAATTGTAATAGTATTTTTTCATGTTATTAATGTCCTGACTATACATTGTGATCAGTTTAATGCCACTTTGGTGAATAAAAGTACCAATTTCTTTCCATAAGAGCAAAATCTGTACATTATTCCAAACTTTTGGCCACCAATGTATATATAAACTCAGCAAAAAATGAAACGTCCCTTTTTCAGGACACTGTATTTTAAAGGTAATTTTGTAAAAATCCAAAGAACTTTACAGATCTTTATTGTAAAGAATTTAAACAATGTTTTCCATGCTTGTTCAATGAACCATACACAATTAATGAACATGCACCTGTGGAACGGTCATTAAGACACTAACAGCTTACAGACGGTAGCCAATTAAGGTCACAGTTATAAAAACTTAGGACACTAAAGAGACCTTTCTACTGACTCTGAAAAACACCAAAAGAAAGATGCCCAGTGTCCTTGCTCATCTGCGTGAATGTGCCTTAGGCATGCTGCATGGAGGCATGAGGACTGCAGATGTGGCCAGGGCAATAAATTGCAATGTCTGTACTGTGAGACGCCTAAGACAGTGCTACAGGGAGACAGGAAGGACAGTTAATCGTCCTTGCAGTGGCAGACCATGTGTAACAACACCTGCACAGGATCGGTACATCCAAATATCACACCTGCGGGACAGGTACAGGATGGCAACAACAACTGCCTGAGTTACACCAGGAATGCACAATCCCTCCATCAGTGCTCAGACTTTCCGCAATAGGCTGAGAAAGACTGGACTGAGGGCTTGTAGGCCTGTTGTAAAACAGGTCCTTATCAGACATCATGCCTATGGGCACAAACCCACCTTTGCTGGACCAGACAGGACTGGCAAAAAGTGCTCTTCACTGACGAGCCGCGGTTTTGTCTCACCAGAGGTGACTCGCGTTTATCGTCGAAGGAATGAGTCTTACACCGAGGCCTGTACTCTGGAGCGGGATAGATTTGGAGGTGGAGGGTCCGTCATGGTAATCACAATGCTGTGCATTACAGGGAAGACATCCTCCTCCCTCATGTGGTACCCTTCCTGCAGGCTCATCTTGACATGACCCTCCACCATGACAATGCCACCAGCCATACTGCTCATTCTGTGCATGATTTCCTGCAAGACAGGAATGTCAGTGTTCTGCCATGGCCAGCGAAGAGCCTGGATCTCAATCCCATTGTGCACATCTGGGACCTGTTGGATCGGAGGGTGAGGGCTAGGGCCATTTCCCCCAGATATGTCCGGGAACTTGCAAGTGCCTTGGTGGAAGAGTGGGGTAACATCTCACAGCAAGAACTGGCAAATCTGGTGCAGTCCATGAGGAGGAGTTGCACTGCAGTTCTTAATGCAGCTGGTGGCCACACCAGATACTGGCTGTTACTTTTGATTTTGACCCCCCTTTGTTCAGGGACACATTATTAAATTTCTGTTAGTCACATGTCTATGTCTTAGTTGTTGAATCTTTTTATGTTCATACAAATATTTACACATGTTAAGTTTGCTGAAAATAAAAGCAGTTGAAAGTGAGAGTACGTTTCTTTTTTCTATGAGTTTATATATATATATGTATATACAGTACTGTGCAAAAGTCTTAGGCACATAAGGTGTTTCACAAACATTTGTCTTAAAATGGTTATTTATATCTTCAGCTTTAGTGTGTCACTAGGAAATATACAATTTAGAATCCCAAACATTCCTTTTGCAAATAGAAAAGATTAGAATAGAAGAACAGGGAGCCCTGCAACAGATGTCATGACCCCCACAGAGCTCCCCTCTGAACATCTGGGATTAGATGACAGCATCTGAGACAGACTAAATAGATAGAAAAACTGTGGAGAATTCTCCATGAAGCTTGGAACATCCTATCTGCCAACAACCAAGAAAAACTGTGTCCAGGTGTATCTAGGAAATTGGTGCTGTTTTGAAGGCAAAGGTGGTCAAACCAAATATTGATTTATATTAATTGATAAATGAAAACTATTCATGAAATTATTATTGAAGAAATCCTTACTATGCAACATTTTTCACAAGTGCTTAAAACTTTTGCACAGCACTGTATATATGGGCCTTTTACCCTCTTTATAACTTGGGCTATAGAGTTATATAGTGATATTGTGTAGCTATAGGGGCAATACTTAAATGAAAAAATATACTAAATTATGCAAATACTTTTGAGACAGCAAGATGCTTTTTTGAGTAACAAATAAAAATAATGTTTATCTTTAATATAAACGCTTAAGAAAAAAGTGCCCCATTTCCTATTAATTTCAAACCCATTTAGCATTGCATAACATCTCAAGTACTTTATAAAAAAATGCCCATTGTGATTGGATCAGTCAAAAGCCACTTTTCCACTATTGGGCCAGTGCGAGCCAGTGCTATCAACTGGCCACCGGGGACCAGTAGCCTTGGAACTCGAGCCACGAAATGAAACCAAAATTGATCTGCGTTCCCACCAGAGCCAAAAGCCCTGCAGCGTTGCACTAAAATCTGCCCTTAATACGCCGCCCTGGTGCCAACGTCACACACCCCGCCCATTTCACAAGCAAGAGGGAACCTCAAGCTGAGGTAACATGTTATCTAGAAAATCTAGTTTATATTGTTTGTAAACATTAGCTAGCTAGTTAAGTTATGCATAAGTTAGCATTGACAATTCACCAACTGTAACTGCCATGGTGTCCCGAGTGGTCTCTCCACAATATCCCAGCACACTGTCCATGGTTTCTTTGAGCATCGCTTTGTCCATTGTGCATCAAACCTTCCTGAGCAAAATCGTAAAGAAAAACAAAAAAAAACTTTGCAAACCTACACTTTTTGGTCATGTACCAGTCTTTTGTTAGCTCGCCAACTCAATTTGAATGAAGAACGGATCCAAATACAGCTCTTTTCCTGTATACTAAATATGAACTTAACACTTTCATACGTACCGTCACATATATGTGACAGTTAATACCTGGGCCCCGCATAGTAGCTTCTAGGCTTTCGTGCTGATGCATCTGTAATTTATATTTACTCAAACATTTACTCATATAGTCTTTTAAACCACAGTCTTTTAAACATTTTAAACCACAGAATAAGTTTATTTTATATACATACATCCAACTCGTCACCAAAGTACAAAAAATACTCTTCTACACTCTGCCCACCTCTACCGGCTGTGCAGTGTCACATGCAAAATAACTCACTCCAAGGGGCACTGCATGTGAATTTAGACCCTACTCATTAAAAAGTTGAAATGCACAGTTGTTCTCTCCCAGAAAATGGATCAAAACTATTGACAACATCATTGTGCTCTGCATGGATGTATGCATTTTTTTGTTTTGCCCAATAAAATGCATTGTAGAATGAGCATGTCCCTCCCCTTAATACCACCTGCCAAAATATACATTAAAAAACAATTACGCTAAATTATTAAGTTATTACACTTTTTTACTAGATAAGAATGCAGTTGCAAAAACTACAATGGAAACACATTTACCAAATATATTCCTATAGAATTAATATTGGAATATATATGAACATGAAAAAAGTCATGTGAATACATAATTTGCTCAGAGAAAATGATCAATATCATCATATAGCATCTCAAATGTTGCTCTGGTTATTCTGAATACCAAAGCCTGCCATCAAAATGATTGGCTACTAGAATTGTGTAACACACTTTCACTCCCAGACATAAGGTGTCTGCTGCCAAACGCTAGCAAACATGAAGCTCAGAATGCTTTGACTGTGTGCTCTAAATTGAAAGTAAATAATTAGATTTAATAAAAAAATAAATAAATAAATAAAAAAAAAAAAAACACATTGGCTTTAACTCATTTTCATTGCCATTTTGTGGCATTTTCCACAGAGGGATGATTTTGTTCTCTTAAACAAATGGGATGGAAACATTTCGCAAATCTTTATTCCGATTTTGTGCATACATACAATTTTTAAAGGGATACTTCATCCAAAAATGAAAATTGATTGAGGACTCCAGTTCAAATAAATATGGCTGGGCATAAAAGTGCATCTACAAACTCTTCAGACATGTTTTGTATGTTCTCTGGTTTGTGTGCAGCTATGTTGTGTTTTCTGTTGTTAAAATCACTGGTGGTCCTGTTGAAGTGAAACAAAACAAGTTTAAATTTAAATGGCCCTCCTCGTGAGCAGCTGCAGTGTACTGCTCTTGTGCAAGGAGCTCTAAACTTGTGTGCAGTCTATCTCATGAACGCGTACAGGAGATCAACGGTCGGTCAAGAATTCTCACCAAACCATATTGTACAATCATGAGTCTCATGGAATTATTATGAATTATACTTTTGCGTGCTTTTGAAGCTTGAAGAGGTGGTTGTGAGGGACTCGACATGGAGGCGAAGGTAGAATCCAAATGCAGGGAGTTTATTTACAATCAGCATACAAATCCAAAACACAAGGCAGAGAGATAGTCATGAAGCAGACAAAGAAGTTTTTAACAGACAAACAGAGCAAAACAGTAATCCAAAATCGGTAATCCAGTAAAGCAGACACAATGGTCATAACAAGTAGGCAATGAAACAAACAATGAGAATAACGCTTGGTAAGGCAGTAAAACTGGCAATACTTTGCAAGGTCACAAAGGCAAGGCATGGCTATATATATGATACAAACAGAAAGTCACCATAGAGGAAACGGTTCAATGTCAGTATTCGGGAGAGAGCTCCCTCTGGCGGTCGGCTGAAGGGATACCAGCCACATTCGTTACAGTGGTCACCATAAACTGCCATTGTATGACATCACTGAGCACAATATTTTTTCACAATTTCTCCCTTTGTATTAAGAAAAAGAAAGAAAGTCATATGAGGTTATAACAAAACAGGGGTGAACAATGACTGACTTTTCATTTTGGGTGAACTATCCCTTTAATTTGTATGAAAACATAGCTACTGTGTCTTAGGCCACTTCCACACTAATACGTTATTATTTGAAAACACTAAGCTATTTGCTACATTTACGTCTTTTATCTACACTACAACGGCACTTTCCTCCACTGAAAAATGGAACATTTTGAAAATGCTGTCCATTACTGCATACTTTGGAAAACTATGATGTTAAGAAACTGAAAACGGAGGTTTCAAACTTAAATTAATTAGTGTGGACGTGACCTTAAAGGAATATTTCGGGTTCAGTACGAGTTAAGCTCAATCTACAACATTTGTACCATAATGTTTGTAATGCATTCACTCAATGGGCAAGATGGAGGTGGGAACCGTCTGAGCAGTCAATGTAAATTTTTAATAAACAAATGAACAAAACACAACATAAAACTGCTTTCCAACATAACACAAGACACACACACACACACACACACACACACACGTTGGTGCAGCTATCATTATGAGGACTCTCCATAGACATAATGTACATGACATAATGTAATGTACAAACTATAGTTTCTATCCCCTAACCCTACCCCTAAACCTAACCCTCACAAAAGACTTTCTGCATTTTTACATTTTCACTAAAACATTAAACCACATTTATAGCATAATACCCTTGTAATTACCAGTTTGTAACCTAAAAAAAAGTCCTTGTAAACCACTTAAACCTGCCCAACACACACACACACACACACACACACACACACAAGACAAGACTGCTGCGTGCGTCTCTCTCTCTCTCTCTCTCTCTCTCTCTCTCTCTCGAACTGGCGTCCCCGGCTCCTCTTTAACCCTCTCCCGGCTGATTGGACTGATTCAGCACCAGGCGTACATCGTTATGGCCCGGCCACACCCTTCTCCTCATCACAATGTTGATTACTCAAAAAAGTATTTTGACTTGTCCCTCCATTTCTTTAAAAATAGGTTATAATCAAGGTTATAGAGAGACACTTACAATGGAAGTGAATGGCGCCAATTTTTGGAGGGTTTAAAGGCAAAAATGAGAAGCTTATAATTTTATAAAAGCACTTACATTAAATTGTCTGTTAAAATTTGTGCATTATTTGAGATGCAAATTTGTTTAAATTCAGTTTGTTTTAGGGTTGTTTTAGGGTTTATAGTATTATGTCGTCATGGGTACAAAGTTGTAAAAATTGATAAAAATTAACACAGAAAAGGCAATGAAGCAGTTTTATCACACTAAGTTCATGTTTGTTTACATCTTACAGATAAACCTTTGAAACAGTGAGTATTTTAATGTTTAAGGATTGGCTACATTCACTTCCATTGTAAGTGCCTCACTGTAACCCAGATTGTTTTAAAGAAAAGGAGCGACAAATTGAACACATTTTCAACATTATGCCACAAATGCTGTCGATTGAGCTTAACTTCAATTGAATGCAGAACATTCCTTGAAACAAAGGGCTATTGGCTGTTTCAAAAAGAGTCACCTTCAGTACTGCAGTAGAAAATGAGGTGCGAGCTGAATATTTACGAAAAAATAATTTGCGTTCCATTTAGTTTTTTTAACCATACTGGGAGAGCTAAGAAACTAATTGAGTAACAGTGATGCATTTATTTTTTTATTTTTTTAATTTTTTTAATGAATATAGCCATATTAACACCCCAAGTATGCAAAACCTTCTCAAATGACACTAACTCGCTACATAATACAAGATCTCTACAATTTTCATTTTTAGTTCTAATAGCTCAGCTGAAAGATACGCTAATAATGCCACGATCATGGGTTCAATTCCCAAGGAACATTCATAATAATAAATATATACCTTTAATGTACTGTAAGCTTTTATTATTGGCTTGCATAAAAGTGCCTGCCACAAAGTGCTAAATGTAACTGTATTTCCCAGACAAAATAATGTCTCCTATTTAACCATAGCACATAAGTTAACCTTATTTGCAATTGGAATGTCTGTTGAAAATAATGGCTGGAGACAGCATTTCGCCGGGTTCACACATCCTCCGTGAGCGGGGCACGATCAAGGTGTGAGCGGCGCGTTTTTGTTTCGGCGCCCATATTAACAGATGACACCATTTACACTGCAAGCGTGAGTCGCGATGTGACACATCCCAGAAGTGTCCCAGACGCGGCAGTGAGCAGATAGTTTCAGCGTTGAGCCTATTTTTACTGCATGGCTGACGCTGAGCTCAGTGGCTTTGGGTGCAGTACAACACTAAAATAATCAGGAGATTATTGAAAAGGCACAAAAGCAAATCAAAATTATTCAAACCGAACCTATAGTACACTACAATTTATATGTCCGCATGCAAGTAAACTCAATAAAATAACTTAATAAAGGAAAGAATTAATAAACTGCCGAACCTTTTGCCATTCTGTGTACATAGGTATACACAACATTAACCAATCACTTCAAGTATGCTGATAAATATGAAGTGCACGTGACTGCCCGCTGTTGTCCTTGAAGCAGCAATAACCTCAGCTTATTATGACAATATTAAAGAAAGAAAATTGGTGTAGGACCCCATAGATAACTTTATTTTCTGCGCAGAGGCACTGCTATTTCTCGCGGAAGAGATGCGGCCAATGTGAACGTCCAACGCGACCACCCCGCTCATGCGCCGCTTGTGCCTGCTAACACCATGCTTATGGAGGATGTGTAAACCCGGCGTTTAATGGGATAATAGGCCATGCAGCAATTTAGCAACAATTCTCTCAAAAATTATTTGTGATGCCATTATTCATTTGGCTAAACTAATAGGGTGGTCCTTTCACCAGTTAAATGTCAGCGACAGATTGTTTTAAATGGTGGAATTCACTAAACATCCTTCGATTATTACACTTGATATGGCAGTGTCGGGTCAGTAAAATGCAAAGTGTTGATTAGATCTTACATGAGAATGCAAACTGTGGTCTAACTGGGAATTTCAGCATTGAGAGTTGTCATGATTGCTGCACTCAGTGGAACAGTAGAGGAATTGTTGGCGTAATACTGCATCAGGTGACTACCGAATAAAGTGTGTCAGTGGTTATAAGACCACACCATCATTGGATTAATATGGGTCTCCAACAAACCTCTTCATATTTACCTAATTTAACCACACACAAACACACACGCACACTTAGATCTCTTCTCTGTGACCTTTTACCTATTCAAACCTTACTGTCTTACCTGAAAAGTTATTTGTTTGAAACCACACACGCTGATTGACACACCAAAAACCGAACTAGTCTAACCACACACATAAAGACATGTCTGTGTCACCAAAAATATAAACATCTACACGTCAGTCTGTCCTAATTTTTTTTTAGTATTACATGTGCTTTGTTTCACTGCCGATTGGTAATTAGCAAGCTCAGATGGAACCTGTGATTTTTTTTTTTTTTTTTCACATTTTCTACACTGATTTTTGGGAAAATCCATTTGAATTCTATATTAACATTTATGCATTTGGCAGATGCTTTTACTCAATGCAACTTGCAGTGCATTCAATGTATAAATGTTTTTATCAGTTTGTGTGTTTCCTGGGAATCAAACCCATGACACAGGCGATGAAAGCACCATGATCTACCAGTTGAGTTACAAGAAACAATTATATGGAATGGATTAAAAAATGTGTTAAACTTAGCTGAGAGTACTACATTCTTATAGGTAGCAGAAATCATAATTAAATTATACAAAATATTTAATGGTTGTACTTTCTACTAATATTTTCGAAGCTGTACTTTCTCCTAGCATAGCTCAGTATGCAGATGGGTCATTCCGTGTCAGCTCAACCAGAGGTCCCTGGTTCAAAAACAATTTTGTTTTGTGTTGTATTGTATTATTGTTGCATAAAAATAGGGAAAAACACTTTTTTGTGTTGTTTTTCCAAAGTTGGAGTGCCAATAACTACAAGTATTAAAGATATCTTAATATACCTTTAGATTCTGGTTCAGAACAAACGTAACTTTTTGTATCATCATTTTTAAGGACCTAAAAGGTTAAATTCCAGAGATATGGGGCTCTCAATGGGGCTCCGTTCTAAAATTATTCAATTTTACACATTTGCAATGGGGCGAAAACCAAATGTGGATCATGTGGTTCATCAAAATATTTCAGCTGGGAAAGTTTCTGAAATTTGGTTGTTTTGACGTGGAATTGCTCAGAGATGAACTCTGATCCATTGCTAGATCGATTTCCCTAAAAAGTGTTAACACAATCTGTTTCGCCGAACAGTGACAGATGGGGGGAGTGTTCAAGAAACCTGTTTGAAAACATTCATTACAATTCAGTTTGGTACCGCTAAAGACAGAAATGACACACGTCACCTTTAATAGACTAACATGCAGGGGACTGAAATGAGTACAACTTTGTGAATGACAACCATTTCATATTCTGCGGAAATCTCTGCTATTTGTTGCAGAGTTCCAGGAGTGCAGATTCTGTGTGGGCCAGGTGATTACCAAAACAAAATCTGATTATATATATATATATATGTGTGTGTGTGTGTGTGTGTGTAAAACTGTGCAAGAATCAGAATGATCATTATCCTGAAAAATCATCATGGAAAATTACAGCCCAACAGCCAATCGGAAAACATTATAAAACCTGACAAATAACCACAATTGACTTCAATTACAAAGCTTGTCTGTTTAATTTCAGATTGTTAGTTTGGCACTCAAGTAAGTTGTGGAAGTTTCTTGGTGAAGAGCTATTACCAATAATTTGAATAACGCTGAGGCAAAGTCGTATGAAGTCGTGTAGCTGTTTGTGGTGATGTTGTAATGAGCAGTCTGGGTGAACCATTGGTTCGAACGTCAGAAAAACTGCCCCTCTGTTGATAAATTAAGCAGTTATCTGTGGTCTTTGTGTTTGTTTTCAAGACTCTTTTGCCACTTGAAAATGAGCTGTTCAGCATTGTCTTTTCAACAATCGTAAATCTTTAGCATAATCTCCCATCAAAACATGGCAGATAACAGATAATCATCTCTCTCAAGGGAGTGGCCTGGGGGGCTACAGGGTGGGCAGTCAACGGGACTACATGCCGGCTGCCACATGTATGCATGCAGGGAAACAAAGAGAGAGGCTCTTAGTTAGCCCTAAAAAAACTCAACTTTTTTTCTTTTCTTTTTTGTGATTTTTGGTCATATCAGTCACTTAGTTTAGTGTCTTGCTTTTGGTTGGATAGTGACTCTTGTGCTTTGGAAAGCTCAGTGAATCATGATGCTAAAAGTTCATCAGTAGACAGGGACAGAAAGGGGCATAACGGTAATCAGACACACACTTACACAGAGTTCAGCAGTTCAACACTTGGTAGAGGAGAAAGAGGGGGCGTTCAGGTAAGTAACAACAGCGACAGATGGAGTGAATGATGAAAGAGACAGAATTAGAGAAGAGGAGGAGTTGAGGGGGGTTCGGGATGCTTTTAGGGAGCTCAAAAGCACGTCTATAGGTGGTGATTTGAAGGCCAGTGAGGGAAAGGTGTGTTGATGTGTGACCATAAACACTGCTCAACTTTCAAACAATTGTAAGTTTCTAAATGGATGAGCAGCCAAAAACATACACACATAACAGTGACTCATCTACAGTTTCGAAGAGAGTGTCTCAAACTGTGCTCAGACTGCCAAAATAACATTTCTAATCAGATTAATCCAAAACCAAATAATCTGAGCTGTGCTATCCACATTCATTATAATATATTATATTGTCGCTATCTGATGAAAATCACGCATCTAACATAATTAGTCACCTTTAGCACCATAAATAGAATTGTCATTACACATCTGTAAGTGATCTGTTTGATATTTTTATTGGATTTACATGGATTTTTGTTCGTGAACATGGACATAGATAGTTTTATTATCATGGGTTCCAATGGCGCATGTTCAGTTACGGACTTGAGTCTAACTGTTCTTGTTTCCAGAACTCAGTTGGTAGGTTATCGTTTGCTAGAGAATTTATTTTTGAAATAATCTGAGCTTTCACTTACTATTTTAGATTGAAATCAGTTTTATGTCTAGGATTTCTAGTCCTGTTTTTGAGTGGAATGTTCAGTTTTGGGACACGTTTTCCAGGTTCAGAATTAGCTTTCACTCGCAGTTTTGCGAATATGGAAATCTGCCAACCGTATATGGCTGGTATAGTCTACTTTTTAAAGCCACCTGAAATTGTTGTCTGGGAAATCACAGAGCCAGCACGACGTAGGCAATCTCTTCACTACACTTCAGCCGGACAGCTGAGGTAAATTAGTTGACACTCTTCAAAACATATGCTCATATTCTCAGCTTTTCTCGTCTCGTCTCATTTCATCTTGTCTCTTCTCTTCTCTTCTCTTCTCTTCTCTTCTCACATTTTCTCATCTTGTCTCACATTTTCTCATCTTGTCTCATATTTTCTTGCCTTGTCTCATCTCTTCTAGTTTTGTCTTGTATTTCCTTGCCTTGTATTGTCACATCACATCCTGTCTCGTATATCATACGTGGTTTTGAAGGACACTTCTCAAGGCCAATGGAGATACTTGTTTAACAGATAGTCTAATTAAACATCTTTTCATTGGTCATTTCAATGCACAATTCAAACAGTAGGAAGAGGTCATTCGGTGCATTCCGTCTGTGGTAAAAAGTCAAAATTGCCAAAAGTGGAGATATGTGTTTTTCATTGGACAGCGACCATATATAATTATAGCTCTATACTCTTACTATAGGTCAACAATTGTCTCATTTGCATCTGTTTTTATTTCTTATAAGGAATTACAGGAGAAAAATCTGTGACAAAGATGATACTCATACAAAACATAACTGAAAACTCCATTAAGTCTTCATTAAGTCTGAGCTATGAAAGAGCAACATTTGAGCAATGACATTTTGGATAGTCTTGAACCTGTGTTTCCATGAGCAAAACAGCTTGAATTTGTTTCTAGCACATGCACTAACTACTCTACCATGCCTCTGACATAAATGGCAAATTTTTATTTTTATTTGTCAATCAATTCTACCTTTAACATCATTAAATATGAGAAACAGCTCTGGTTTTATGGTGTGTGTATATTTTCCAAGCAGTCATCCTAACGGACACAAGACTCTTGAATGCCCTGGGCAAAACTGTCTTTTCAGTAGAAATCACCTTATTTGCATGAACCTGCCAACACAGTCAATGCAGTTTAGAAGGATAAAAAAAATTTGGTTTAGTTTCACTCCTCTACCAATACAAATTCTCTTCTCATCTTCTTATCTGATATTTTTTGCATTGTCTAGTCTCTTTTCTTCTAGTCTCATCTCTTTTCTTCTACTCTCATCTCTTTTAATATTCTCTTCTCTTCTTGTCTCACATTTTCTCATCTTGTCTCATATTTTCTTGCCTCGTTTCATCTCTTCAAATCCTGACTTATATTTCATCGCCTCAAAGTATTTATGTTATCTCCAAAGTCTGATAAGGTCACTATTGTTTGTCGTTCATTTAGCCAATCAGCTTATTAAATAACTATTTATGACAATAAAACAAAATAAAAACACCATAATTTGTATACAAACCGATAACTCATGAGTTTGAGTTTTATTCTTGAGACTCTTTGAAAAGAGTCATAAGTCTTAAGTTTCATTAAAAATAACTGTCTCATTAAAGTCATTCTGCGTACAACCAGAGTATTTAAATACAGTGTCCTTCCGAATTGGTAAAAGAAGGCAGATGATCAAGAACCATTAACAGAACCAAACCAAATAAAAATCATTCAGTTCCAGTATTATAAAGGGAACTCATTCTTTATAAGAACTGGTTCTCGATTGGCAACCCTACATGTCAAATACCAAAGGCCCGCCAGCTGCATACAGTACTTCAGAAAGTTTGAAGAATTCATCAAGGAAGTTCCTTCCATGGGGCTTCCCCTTTCCACCCTTAAACTTTCACTCTTGCTCTCTCTTCCTCACTGAAAAAGATGGAGTGAATTTGTCTGGGACGTGGGCTCTTGGGGATCTCTGCCTGTGTTTGTTTAGTAGGCGGGGAGCTCAGCAGAGACTGTGTATGTTTTTGTAGTGCATGACTTTTCCTGAGGTAATGCTTCCCTGATATGACTGCATGATAGCGAGGGAGTGGAATATGAGAAAGGACAGGCAGCACATGTAATGCAGCATCTGCAGCATCTCATCTGAGACTATTTGCATGTGTTCCTCTTTTAGCAGCTGTACCACAACAAATTTAAAACCTTTTTTAGTATTATTCTCCAAATCTGATGTCACCAGGAAAGATCAGCATGCAGTAGACGGTTTGACCTCTAGGTATCGCTCTCCTTTGGAAGAAGCTGGCAAAGAAGAGCCACTGGCTGTGGTGGGACCGTTAAACGGACATTTTTGTGACGTATTTTAGTTTTTGTGTTGGAGTTGAGGTCACTAGAAGTGCTCTGACTGTGGTCACGGATGTGTCGCTGGGAGAGGAAATGGAAATGCAGGAAAGGCCTCAGGTCAACCACTATAATTCAGCATGCTGCATGGTCTTGTGAGTTTTATTCCTGGGGAATACTGGGGAGTCACAAAGAATTCAATGATTCTGGTTCCGATTAAATTTACGATTCCACTTAACAATTCTTGTTTCTTTAAGGATTACATTCACGATTCCCCTTACGAAAAATCTAGAGTTCTCACAAACTTGCCACAAATTTGCCACTCGTTTGCCAGATGTTTGCAGCACTTCACCAGTAGTGATGAACCTGCAGCAAACCTTTGGCAACAATGGACAATTTGCTGCAAGTTTGTGGCAAATTTGCAATGAACTCCTGATTTTTTGCAAGGGTCTTTATGAAATTTTAAAGAATCGACAATATTTGGAAAATTATTATTGTATCTTGAGGTAGGGAGAGAGCAGCTGCCCCAAGTGGAGGAGTTCAAGTATCTTGGGATCTTGCTCATGAGTGAGGGAAAGTTAGACCGTGAGATCGACAGGCGGATCGGAGCAGCATCTGCAAAAATGCAGTCGTTGTACCAGACTGTGGTGGTGAAGAAGGTGTCACGGTCCTGTCACTTTGTATGGTTGGGTTTTTGTCTGATGGGACTGTGACATCATTGCCCCATGTTCTGTCTTGTGTTTTGTGTCTGTCTTTGTGTTGAGCACATGGGTTCGGGTGTGAGTTACTGCCGTGAGCTCTTTGGTGATGTCGCGGTCCTGTCATTGTGTCAAGTTGGGTTTTTATCTGACGGAACCGTGACATCATCATCCCATGTCTTGTGTTTTGTGTACGTTCATTGTGTGAGCGCACAGGTCCGCTTGTGAGTTACCACAGTGCACTCTTCTGTCTGTCTTGTTTCATGTCCTGAGCATGATGTCTGGATCCTGACTTCTTGTATGGTTCGGAGTTGGTCTGTGTCGGGATCCGGACACTCATGCTCCATGTTCTGTTTGGTTTCTTCCAATTGTGTTGACGTTTTCTCCCTCATGTGTTTCAGGTGCTGCTGGCATGTGGAATCAACGTTTCCATGGGAAACCTGATTGTTTCCATGGGAATGCTGATCATGCCAACTTTCAGCTGGCGAGTGGCACCTGTCCTTTGTTTGTTCCTGCCTATTTTAATCACCTCATGTGTCATGTTCTTGGTTGGATTGTTTAATGTAGTCTGTAGTGATTGTTGTGTGTCATCATTATAGGAAGCATTATAGTTGGTCCCGTCTCTGCCCGCGTGTCAGGAGTGTGGTTGCCTTCCAGTTTGCTGTACACTTGTTCTCTGCTCTCATGAATCTTCAACGGAGGATTCCTCATCTCTGCCTGCATGTCGGGAGAGTGATTACCTTCCAGTTTGCTGTACGCAAGAGGCTCTTCAGCGGAGGTTTCCTCACGGCTCTGCTCCTCGCCGTCACTGTGCATGTGATCGCCTGTGGGAGCACTCTTCATGGAGAATTCCTCATAACTCTGCTGAAGTTATTATTATTTGATCTAAAAATAAATCCTTTGAACTGTTCCTCTGCTCTTGGGTCTAATTTTTCGCTAATTGACAGAAGGAGCTGAGCCTGAAGGCAAAGCTCTCAATTTACCAGTCGGTGTACGTTCCAACCCTCACCTATGTTCATGAGCTTTGGGTAGTCACCGAAAGAATAAGATCGCGAATACAAGAGGCTGAAATTAGCTTTCTTCATAGGGTGTCAGGGCTCACCCTAAGGGATAGGGTGCGAAGCTCTGACATCCGAGAGGGGCTCAGAGTAGAACCGCTGCTCCTCCATGTTAAAAGGAGCCAGTTGAGGTGGTTTGGGCATCTGATTAGGATGCCTCCTGGATGCCTTCCTGTGGTGGTATTTTGGGCATGTCCAACTGGGAGGAGGCTCAGGGGAAGACCCAAAACATGCTGGAGGGATTATATCTCTCGGCTGGCCTGGGAACAACTTGGGATCCCCCAGGATTAGCTGGAGGATGTGGCCAGGGAAAAAGACATATGGGCTACTTTGCTTAGTCTGCTTCCACAGCGACCCGGTCCCGGATAAGCGGTTGAAGGTGGTTGGATGGATGGATGGATGTTATTGTTTTTCAGTTTTCAAAGGAAAATGTAAAGAACTTTTACTATGCAGTTCTTGAAAAAAAAATATGACATAGGTTTTTACTCTGTCGCTGTCAACAAATACTCTTTCAATTTAGTTTGTCTTTGAACACTGCATTGTACAAAAGGCAGTATAAATGTATTTAGACAGCAATCAGAATTGCAAAACTACAATGTCGAAAGACCTATTCACACCAAGCCCAAATTTTTGCCGTTGAAGATGGATGAGGAGCTGCTCTTGTCTTTTGTATCAGAGCACAAAGAATTATTTGCTGAACGCCACAGCGGCTACAAAAATGCATAGAACAAGGAGCTATTATGGCAAGGAATTGCAGAAAACTTAATCAATGGTGTGTTTTTATTAAATGTATTCTATTTGAAGTAGTCTTGCGATTATGAAATTGTTAGTAGGCTTTTTACTAATGTTTCCATTATTGTTTGTGTGTTGTGCAGTGGACGATGTGAAATTAAAATGTAGAATCTTGCACTGGACTTGAATAAAATTGCTTTTCGCTAAGCACCACCTATTGTTCATGTCTGTGAATGTTTTTTTGAATTTGCTTTTCAGATAACCCATGAAAAAAGGGAATAGACCTTTTGTGGGCAGTTCGTCTGGGGGATTTAGTGTGAATAGGCTCTAGAGTATTTGAACGTTATTTGTAGATAATCGCACACAGAGAAGAAAAAATAAGCTATGCAAATAACACATGCTGATTGTCACCAGTGTGATGATTTTTAAAATTGTGTTCTGTCCACATTGATAGAAAAATTTAAACATTCCATAACTGTTAACAGTACCAAACATCATGAAAATCATATGTTTCCAGCATTTAACATTTTTTTTTAACCAGTTCTTGATTCCCAACCCTGATTCCCAAGTATTGCACATTTCAGAAATGCATGTTGTGTGGATACATTTGTGTACTTAGCTTGTCTTCTCTTTAGCTCTTTAGTACTGACAGCACTCGCCTCCTGTCCACTTTAATTTACTGATATCTCAGTGTGATTTCAATGAATGTGGACAGCAATTGAATTATCCTGAGCTCTGGAAATTTTCTTGTCTGTTTCTTCACTTTTTGTCTGCCTTTTATTAAAGACAGAGAGACAGGGATTGCCAGTTAGATTGGTAGCATATGGATTGCTCCTCTAATTGGCTGATAGTATCTATTGGCAAGCAAGCTGATTGGTCAATAAGATCTCATGGCATGGTTCTCTGTCTAAGTCAGCATGTGGACTGACACTCATTCTAAGTTTAGAATCACAGAGAATCAAACCACACATTCACATTTAGAGTCACGGCATTGGCACTGACGTGAGTTTCTCTATTTGGGTTTGCCATGCAGTGAAATGAGTTAGTCTTAGTTGTGACAATGAAAATTTAATGGGGCATGGGGTAAAGTTAATCAGAATGCTCTTAAACCTGAGTCATGGAAAATGAAGAGTCTTTATTGGAGGTAGTTTTTGGCACTGATTATTTATTTATTTATTTTTACTTAAATAAAAGTACTGCTACTGAAGAAATAATTAACTTGAGTACAAATAGAAATACTGAGAAATATTATGACTTAAGTAAGAGTAAATATCTAGTTTGCAGAAAAACTACTCAACTACTTATGAAAATTATATTATATATTGTGTAGTATATATGCTTCCATTTTTAGAATACAAAGACATTTTTGTTTTTGAAATAAATTGATGCTTCCTTTCACCAAGGATGCATTAAATTGATCAAATATATTGCCAAAACCATGAATTGCAAATTATTATTAAGGTTTGAATTTTTTTTAAAAGTGGTATTTAATAAAAAGATTTCTTTATCCATGATGACAAACATATACTGTGTCACATATTCCTTACAAAATTATTCTAAAGTGTTAATCTGGTACTCAAGAAAATGTTCTTATTATTATTATTAGAACAAATGAAAATGGTTGTGCTACTATGCGGAAATCACAATACAGTGGGTTTTTTCCCTATTTGTTGAGGTATTGAGTTCTTAGAAGTTGCTTTACACTTGCAAGTCAAATTTTGGTTTTAAAAATAGGCAAAAAAAAAAAAAAAAAAAAAAAAAAAATTAAAATAAAATAAAATAAAATTCTCCAGAAATTCTATTTTCTCCTAAAGTCTATTGCTTTAGAGAGATGAAGGCTATTCCATCCATGCATTTCTGTTTTGAAAAAAGAATCTCTAACCAGGATAGAGAGGGAAGTGATCGGCCCAGATGCACAAAAAAAAAAAAAAAAAAAAAAAAAAAAAAAAAAAAAAACAAGTAAATCACAGTCTCTAGTTTGAGAAACAGACTCCTCACAGCTCCTAAACTAGCAGTTTCTAAATGTCAAAGACCTGCATTGCTGCAAGAAGATTCTTGGACAAACAGATAATTTTAAGAATACAACATTTATTTAAATAGAAATAAGCATTTGTAACATTCTAAATGTCTCTAAATCAACTCTAAATGACATAATGTGCATTGTGACTGAAACATTCCTATTTCAGGTTTATTCTCATTCACATTTGTATTTTGACTATTAAGTTAACATACTGTACTAAACTAATATAATACAATATCATTGAGGAGGAAATGTATCCTCTATTATATTGCAGCAATTATCCAGATATGGAATGAGATTATTAAGCAAACTTTTATCAACTCATATATGCCAACTGAATAAAATAAGGCAAAAATAAACATTTCACATAGTGTTTAATGAGAGATATGATTGATTCAAACACTAAAAGTGGCTGTTCTGTATAAGTATTATTGAATTACAGTTGTAATAATAGTCTTAATTAACATTATGGTTATTTAACATATTGAGATATTATTATTAAATAAATTGTAGCATTTGGTTGCATTACGTTTTGTGATTTTTCATACCTTCTTTATATAACATCCATCCCTTGCGCACTTTTGGCCTCTAGCGGGTGAGATAAACAGCAGCACAAGGCAGAGAAGTATAATACAGCACCATGAGCGAGAGTATTACTCACTGGGACAGTATATTCTGAACAAGAGGGGT
Organism: Myxocyprinus asiaticus; assembly: GCF_019703515.2. Lineage (NCBI taxonomy): Eukaryota > Metazoa > Chordata > Actinopteri > Cypriniformes > Catostomidae > Myxocyprinus > Myxocyprinus asiaticus. The sequence continues at coordinate 24,376,088 of NC_059390.1, read as the reverse complement.
GAACGGTAATGGAATTGAATGCGGGAGTACAATACCAAACTGATGCAGATTGATAGAAGTGGAGAGCTTCTATCAATCCTTGTATTCGTGATCTTATTCTTTTGGTCACTACCCACAGCTCATGACCATAGGTGAGTGTTGGAACGTACACCGACTGGTAAATTGAGAGCTTTGTCTTCAGGCTCAGCTCCTTCTGTCAAAGAGCGAAAAATTAGAACCAAGAGCAGAGGAACAGTTCAAAGGTGCGAGGAACCGGACGGCAGGAAAAAAAATTATGTTCAGTGAAAAGTCAAAAGAATATTGCAATGTATGTAATTGTAACTATATCAGATATGATTAATAAAACACAGGAATTTGTTGCATGGGCATTTTTTTGCCCACATATTTTGAATTTCAGAGATATTTTTGTTAATTTCGGTGGCATTTTTCGGTCCCCATTAATTTTTGACACTATCTTTCTAAGGTATTTAAAAGTTTGTTTTAGACATATAGTAGCAAGTAAACAAGATATCCCCACATATTTGTCAAATGACATTGTGTTAATGTTTGACACAGTTAAAACATTGCCTAGCTTAAAAACAAGTGAAGTTTGATCAGTGGTTAAACATGTTCAGACACTTCCCTCGTACCTGAATGAATGGCTCCTTTCCAGAATAAAATGAAATATGCAGAAAATCACAGTATTACAGTTCTTGTGTATAGTGACAGGGCAGAAAGTCTTGGAGAAGCTAGAGAAGAGAGGACACCGGCGGCAGTTTATGCAAGCTGCTGTGCTCATGATGTTGTGCCCTGCGGGCTTCCATCGTGCCACGCACAGCACGTTTTAGTTTATAAATAGATTTAGTGCTTATAACTTGCAGATTTCTTCTTCCCAAAAAACTTCCCAAAAATTCAGAAATATTATGTATTTTTTGTTGTACATTGTAATTGTGGTGAAAAATAACTGTAGCGAAGTTGAAAACTTCATTTTTAATCAAGTACTATTATATATTTTTAGAAGTAGAAAATGTGAAAAATGTACTCAAGTACTTTAACGAGAGTAGTTGTAATTCATTACTTTCCACCTCTGGAGTGCCGTCATAGTTCTTTACAGTGCAAGCGGGGAGTTTCAGTGGTTGTTTCATATCCTAAATGTGTTGCAAACTTAATCAACTGAGACTCTGAATATTTGACAATCTTAAATGTAAAGTCAATCTGATAAGAATCTTTGCAATTGCTTAATCAGCTACAAATTACCTGATACATTAGACTTACTGGTTTGATTAGTAATCAGTGTGAATTTTTTTGACTGAAAGGGTTTCAGTAATGATTCAAATTTCTAAGTTCACCCCACCTACTTTTGGAGAGATAATCTTTATATTTGAATAGTTCTGTTTTGCTTGGACTCAGAGAAAGAATTTTGTTTTTGACAGCTGTCTAAAACATTGACCTTAAAACCAAGCAGCGACCTCAGCCATGTTCAGTCAAACATCTGGACTGTGAACTATTCCTACTATGGCTGGTGCCTGCTTACCAACATCTGACTGTTATTCAGTTAGGAATATTAAGCAAAGCTGATAGTAAGTAAGACCTACCTCAACCTTGGAGTTACATCCTGAAATACCTGATGATAGTAAACTGTGTTTGGCTATTGAAGAGTAATCATGATTTTCCCTTTAATGCATGCTACAAAGGTGATAGCTCCATTCCAAAGCAGTTTTGAAAACATGATCACAGTCAAAATCGACATGTTGTGAAAATTCATGTATCCTGAAATCAACCCTATTCAGGCGAATTACTGAAAGCACACATTTTTGCATCAATCCATGTGTGAACACATTTACTTCTAGCGCTACTGATAGCATGTAGTGCAAACAACCTCCGAGACATGGTTTCTGGTCTTGTGAAAACCAGGAAGTAATCGCGTTTACATAAACAATGGTGAGCGTGATTCAGAGGTTGCATTTTCACTCTAAAATGAATTTTTTAGTCCATTGACAGTTAGGTTTAGGGTTGATAAAAAATGCATTCCTACTGACTGAATTACATAATTTACAACTAAATATACAACTCACTTTTGGTGCCATTTTGGGGACATTTCACTTGGAAACTAGAGCTCACATGTGTTCATACATTCAACAACACTTCCAGCTTTGGCCACTGGGGGCAGTGATTTGAATTTTGGTAAGCACATTTGCTTAATGTTGCTGAATTCCCAGTGAGATCCGTCTGCTGAAAAGTATGAAACTGGAAGTAAAATAATAATTCATTTTAATATAAATTTTTATATTAATAAATTTAACTAGACGCTATCACTTACATGTAAGTGCAAGCAGTACGGAACAAAGGGGTCTGTGGTATCAAGATGCAATTTTATGACATGGTAGTTCATGTCTAAATACTAGCATACTGTCTTAATACATACTCAAAAGTGTCTACTTTCCCATCACTAGAAAAATACATACTTTTAGTGCATGGTAGAAGTATGCCAATTGGAATGCAGTCCATGGCTGCAGATAACTGCATTTCCGGCTGCCTGTTTACCAGATATATGCTGTGTTGCGTAGGCGAGGTTAGCTGATGCGGAATGCATTGCTATTAGTACTGAAGAGGCACATTGCTGGCATGTTTGTTTTAACACTTTATTTCTTACATTTGCTTTCTTTCTCCCTTTCTTTTCTTATCTTGCTCTCAGACTTTTGAAGGCCGCAGAGCAGGAAAAGGCAGGTGGCTGACGCTAACGGCTGAGTGCTGTTTGTGTGTGTGTGAACTGGATAAACAGGTTGAGGGACAGAGGTTGGGTGGGGTGTTTTTGGAGCGGGGGATGGGGAATGTTTTAGCTAAAACAATGAGCTTTCCGAGGGACTTAGCTCTGACTAGCTGAGTGTTAAAGCTGAGGGTGGGAGAGAAAAAGGACAGATTTTTTTTTTTTTTCAGAGGTTCTGCTCAAAGGAGCTTGGGGTTACAAGTCTTTATTGTGTTTCCCTTCAGTGACTCAGCTTACACACACACACACACACACACACACACACACACACGCACACATACTCTTGTCCCTCATAACAAGCAGCCAGCCATTGTCATAGCTGTCTTTGTAATTACAGCTTGTTACAGTACAAAAGAGCCGAGATGTGTCCAACATAGTAGCTGACTTAGTTGTACTGCAGCATTGTGAATGTCCTCACAGTGTTTCTAATCATCACTGTATAAGTTTTTCTATTTTAGCCTCAATTTTCATGAGCCCTATGAGAATTTACACAGAATTTTGCTTGAGGGGGCCCCCCCTCGGACACAAAAATGCTGAAGCATCCCATATTTTCATGGAAAAAGGTTGGTAGCCTGACCCCCTCGAGTATCTAAATAGGCAGCAGTTTGCAACCCTATGTCACATATACAGTATAGCACTCAACAGAGCTTGATGTTAGCATGTTGCTAAGCTAATCATTGTGATACTCTAATAAGCCAAATCTAATAAGCAAAAGTAAAATATTTGGTCAAATAGTCCAATTTTTTTTAATCAGAACTATTTTATTGATACGTTTTGGTACTGAGTGAAACAGAATTTCTGCATGTTGGATGAATTTTTCACTGAGCTCCAACACAATGCCTTCTAAGGGAAGGTTACATATGATATTGCCTTAGATTTTGGTCAAAACAAGGTATGTTACTGTATCAGGCAACAATTATGCTAATTTTTGGAACATAACTTGCAGTTGGAAATAGGGTGGCCAACTGTCCTGTATTAGCTGGGACGTCCTGTATTTTTGTTCGAAATTAAGAAGTCCCTTACGGGACACCTATTGCCCCGTATTTTAGTGGCGAGATGCTCGAGGAGGACGCAGATGGCAAAACTTTTCAGATTGAAGGCATTGTGTCGATTGAAGTAGGGACATTGTGTGCTCAAGGGGGTCCCGTCCCATATTTAAATGCTCAAACATCCCATATTCATGTGGCAAAAAGTTGGTAAACCTAGTTGGGAATGCCTGTGATGGCTTAAAATGGTGCCTAAGTTGGGAGCTCAAACAGAGCTCTATTGTGATGTTGCATCAGTTTTGTGTGGCTTTGATAAAGTTAAGGTTTTTTCACGTAATGCCGATGGGCGTAGTTCATTGTTCATTATTAAATGGTTCGTAAATCATTTCTAGAGCCCACTGATTGTTTGGAGAAAAAGGTTTGTTTGTTTTCCTAGCAGGTCTATATAAAGGACCAGAACCTCTATATATGAAATGCTCACCTGAGGCAGACAGAGAGATATAGATAGAACAGGAGAAGCTGAGAGAGGGTGGGACAGAGGGCAGGTAGAGGAGAAGAGAAGACCTGAGAGAGAGAACGAGAGAACGAGAGAGGTGATCTTGAGGCCAGGTTTGGGTCAGGCTTGTTGCAGCATGTTGGTGTGATACAGTGAAATGCTGTATGGGAGCATGAACTCACTCCCCCTACATATGTCTCCGTCTCTACCTCCACACTTTTTCTTTCTTTCTTTCTTTGTTTCTATCTATTTATTTGAGATTATTAGCAGGTTATATAATTTTAAACAATAGGGGGATTTTTCTTGTACAAACAATCTATGTTCAAAACCCTCTCCTTACCTACAATAATGATTTCAATTTGAGCTGTCAGGTTGGATTTGGCACAAAATCGCAGGTTTGCTCAATTTGTCCTTGTGTCTTTACATCATGTCCGTAGCACAGAAAAGAAGGACAGGCTACTGTTTCGTGTGGGTGTCTGCTGGAAAAGCAACATGAGATTCAGTTGTGTCATGACAGCAGTCTGGATGGATGTCAAACTGTTAATTGTTTGGCAAAGTTTTTTTCTTGCTATAAGGCTTAGATATGTTTTCTGGTAGGATTGCTAAAGCTATATACTGTATATATACACTACTGGTCAAAAATTTTGAAACACTTGACTGAAATGTTTCTCACAATCTTAAAAATCTTTTGATCTGAAGGCGTATGGCATAAATGTTTGAAATGAGTTTTGTAGACAAAAATATAATTGTGCCACCATATTAATTTATTTCATTATAAAACTAAAATTTAATTAGTTTTTGAAATGGATGACTTGGACCAAATAATAAAGAACAGCAGCCAATAAGTGCCCAACATAGATGGGAACTCCTTCAATACTGTTTAAAAAGCATCCCAGGGTGATACCTCAAGAAGTTGATTGAGAAAATGTCAAGAGTACATGTCTGCAAATTCTAGGCAAAGGGTGACTACTTTGAAGATGCTAAAATATAATACAGTTTTGATTTATTTTGGATTTTGTTTAGTCACAACATAATTCCCATAGTTCTATTTATGTTATTCCATAGTTTTGATGACTTTACTATTATTCTAAAATGTAAAAAAAAAAAAATTATAATAAAGAATGAGTAAGTGTATCAAAACTTTTGACCAGTAGTATATATATATATATGCTTTAATGAATCAAAATGTTGCTGGAAAAGGCATACTATTTTTAAACTATTTTTAAACAGTTGAGCTACTCTCATTCTATGCTACTTTCAGTTACAGGTAATTACTCTCTATTTTTTAAAAGCTATTGATAATTGAAAGTTAAATTGCTTTCTTTCTTCCGTCTCTCTCTATTGTTCATTCTGTCTTCTCTTTAGGTTATTTAGAAGAATTCCACACTGATGAAATTGTTCCTGTAATTGTTGGCTGGAGAAACAAAAAGACGAAAAGTCCCACATTCCTGCCAAAGTTGGATAAATAAAGTTGGACGGCTCAGATGTTGAGAGAGTAAGAGAGAGTGTGTGTGTAATTTCTGTCAGTTAGCTTTCTACATGTCTTGCTTCATCTTAATTGCAGTGCATCACTTTCTCTATCTCCTCTCCTGTCGTCTATTTTACTTTTGCTCTTACTGGATTGTACATTCCACTAAACACACACAGTGCAAAATACCCGTTAGTATATCTGGTGTTTGTGTGTGTGCAGGAGAAAATGCTGAGGTGAATGTTGAAAAATGCAACGCTGCATTTCTGAACTCTCTGTCACCCGAACCACTGCCTTGCAGCCATGTTCTTAAGAAACACACACACTTACACACAAAGCCATGATTTGTGATCTATTAGCCAAGAGAGTACTTACATGTGTAGATAAACACACACGCACACACACACATGTAATTATAAGTGGATGAATCACTGGTGAATGGAATTAGACATTTGTTCTTCCTCTTTCATTCATCCATCTCTCAATTGTTTCTTAATAGATTCAAAGTTTGTCTCTTCTAGTCTCATAGGTGGATCCTAGCAAGTGTTATTCTGGCTTAAATGTGTGTTCTTTAAGTTTTTAAGGGTGTTTATGAGGCTTCTCAGCTGTGTGGGTGTGGGGTGAGAATGCGAGTATGGATGTCTCAGGGTTTGTAGTGTGTGTGTATGTGTGCGTGTGTGTGTGTGTGTGTATGTGTGTGTGTGTGTGTTTTCAGGGTTTGGAGTGTGATAGTGTATCTTACACGATCTTGGCTGAGATCACACTGGACTAAAGTGGAAATATTTAGCAACATCAGGTCCACCACACACATACACACAGAGGAATTTACAGCAAAGTTTAAAAATCTAGTTTTATTATTTTAGTGCCTGCTGATGGCAAATGAAATCCACTGTATTGCTTTTTTAAAACTGTTTATATAAATGTCATGTCATTATACCATTTTGACATAAATTAAGTAGATTTCGTAACCATTCTGGAAGGATGTGTGGTTTTAAACACAGTTCTGGGGAACTGTAATGCACCTCCAAATCAATGTGATTTAATTACGCTCTCTAAAACACTGTGAGTGTGTGCTTGAGCCGATAATTTAAAGAGGTCCTTGCCTCTTTTCGAACTCACATTGGGGAAAAAATAAGTACCTTCAGTTCTCGTAATTCTAGAGCTGTTGTCTACAACTATCCCCAAAGCTCTTAGACACATTCAAGTCAATGCTAAAATGAGTGTGCTCTGTATGTGTCTGAGAGAGAGAGAGAGAGAGAGAGAGAGAGAGAGAGAGTGAGAGATTGTACACTGTTAAGCATTTTTGCTTCCATTCTGTGAAGTGTGTGATTTTTTTCAATGTTAAAATATTTCTCCTATTGAAGTTTAAGCCATTTTTAGGTTGATTTCCTGAAGAGTGTAAATGCTGTGGTCCTTTCATAACATAGATCTGTTTGTCTGACATGCCAATTTCTGGCTCAATTAAATGGTGTGAGCTTGGGAAGGAGCTAACATTTTGTCCAAACCTTGGTAGGTGTGAAGATATTTGTGTAGGGCTTTACTGGTTGTTTAGATCAGTGTTACTATCAGAAATAATTAATTATTATTTCTTTAGTTATTAATTAATATTTAAATTAAATAATAGAATCTAACTCATTAAAACCTCATATGGGGCTTACAGGCGTCTGTAATACTCACGTGGAGGCTCATGCCTCTTCTGGGTGATGGCGAAAGTACCTATGGTAGCAGAGGCTTCGTCGATATACAGCGAATACTCCTTGCATAAGGCTTTACGCAGAGCTGAGTAGCGGTTTTGGGTACCAGTCGGTAGCGTTTCCATGAACACATGGACACTCCTTACTGTGGTCTTCCATATGAGCTTGAGTTTTTCACGCGACGAAGCGTAAGGCAAGTCAACCAGGCAGTGCTCAATTGTCGATGTTTGAATCTCGATTACTTGGGTCAAAGCTTTCTATGTCCCCTGCGAGTGACTTGAGTTGTCGGATGCACAATGCTTGGTGTCGGTATGACCACGGGTCATCCGAGTCATCCGAAACACCATAGTCACTCCCTTCGTGGTGGGGAAGGAGTCCAGTCGACACGTGCGTACAGCTCCCTGGCTAATGGGATCTTCGAGCCGTTTACACCACTCTGGGCTTGAAAATAATTGTCCTCCCTCCGTGGTGTGGAATCAGTCGGTTTGAAATGCAAGGTGGCGTGACTGAAAACTGACTGTGGGGGGGGGGGCAACTATAAGGAGGGGCACCTGCATCCAACCAGTGGGCAGCTGGAGGAGCTTGAAAGGTGTCTTGGAGGATGAAGTCAGAGACTGTACCACTAGGGGCAGCTCGGCTCCTAGCGTGTGTCCCTGGGTTTCTCAGGTGCATATTCCTATGCGTATCGCTAAAGAGGGGGCCCTCTTCTATGTCAGATGTTGTGCTGTGCATTTCAGCTGCACTTACCTGATCTGACTCTACTCTTAGCTGGGCAGCTTGAAGCTGCCTGTGCAGGGATTCGTTTTCCTCCTGCATCCGGGCATTATCTTCCTGTGCCTGGATTTTCTCAGCTTGGGTGCACCTAACTCGACCGGGTTGTTGACATAATCAACTAGTTCCTGCAATGCTTCATCACAACGACTAATATTGTAGCGGTTAAGGTTATCTCTCCCCTCTACGGAGAAACGGAGGACAGCAGCGACCACATCTTGCAGTGCTGGGTCGACTGACCTCTGTGGAGCTTTAGCTCCAGTCACGCGGGGCGATTGGTGACTCATTTTACTGGGGCAGTAAAAATTCTTGTGACACAGTGGCTCTGATAGCTTGTTGTTTTACAGTTGCTATAATTCTGACACGAACGCACAGGTGAGAGGCTTCAACCTGTGGCTTACGGGCTACTGTTATGTAATGTGCAAATTTCACTGCGTTCTCTCTTTGGTGGATGTCAATGAAGTGACTTGGCACCTCTCTTTAACATCTAGGTGAAAGCGTTAGGAGTTAAATAACAACAACAGCAGGTTTTAAGCAGACTATCATAAACTTACCAACCCCTAATTCACTCTTAAGAGCACTTTCACACCACACTGGCTTATGCTTGCCAAGTTGTGAGAGAAGTCAATTGTCAAACAGAACCAAACTTTGAAGTAATGATTCAAGTTATTACTTTGGATTCTTATGCATACACACTGTGGCAAACTGGCACATAGGATGCCTCACACGGGGCACCAATTATTATGTAGGGATTTACTGGTTGTTTAGATCAGTCTTACTATCAGAAATAATTAATTATTATTTCTTTAGTTATTAATTAATATTTAAATTAAATAATAGAATCTAACTCATTAAAACCTCATATCCAGTAAATGTAGTGCCCTACGTTTAGGAGCAGGTTTGGTTATTAGCAATAATTAATAATTATCAAAGATAATTATTAATTATTAAAGTCAATAGAACATTGATTTGAATCATTGTTAGCTTTTTTTAATCCTTTAAATCAACAATTATCAAAGATAATCGTTAATTGTTAACATCAATGAAACATTGATTAAAATTAACAATAGCTTATTGATCCTTCAAATTCAACAATCATCAAAGAAATTATCAATTATTAATAAGGATTAATATCGTCGGGGCACCACCCTGGAATCAGGGACTAATAACCAGATAGTATAACAGTCTCAATATTAGATTGTTCTCTTAGGAAAATCGACATCCGAAGAATATCGATTTTCGGGGGGAAAAAAACAATTAAGGCTTGAATCCGAGCATTGACATCCCGTCAGCATTTGACACAGGTGTATGCAAAACAAACCAAAACACTTCTCATTGAAATATAACAAAGTTTATTTATGCAGTAATATCAATTAATAATTAATACAATGCAGTCAATAAACTTCCGACTTACAACTACAAACTAAACAGTGATATGATTAGATATGTAAACCGAAATAATCCTATAACATATGAGGAAGGTGTGTGTGTGTGTGTGTGTGTGTGTGTGTGTGTGTGTGTGTGTGTGTGTAAGGAGGGACACGCACAAAATGGCAGACGTGACTCTCGTGGAGAGTACGTCACACGAGATTTCCAGCCAGAGAATATGGCCACAAATGTGGGCGGAGAGAAACCGGTCAATGGCGTCTGCCAGTTTACCGCGTGTATCTGCTTGTACGATAGCTTAAGGACAAAGCTGAGCTTTATCATGAAGTTATCTACTAGCCAAAAATGTGTGCGAGAATGTTTGTGAGGGGTCCCGCGTGTGTGTGTGTGTGTGTGTGTGTGGTTAGTACGAGAGAGAGAGAGAATTAAGTGACAGCACCAAAGCCGGTTTCGCGATCGTGGGAGAGAAAGCAGCTGTTAGTTTATCACTCAGAGATAGGGTGGACAGCTCGTAAACCGTCCCGCGGTCTTTGATTCTTTAATGGATAAACTCAGTGTGCTGGTCTCACCCGCGATGGCAGAAATACACAACAGTCCAGTGTGGTTGGACCACAACACAGCAAATCTCATTCGTGATAACCGTACATTAAAGTAATACCTTGAGTATTATTAGCAGCAATGAGCGGACTCGGTGGTCCATAAACTGTACACGTAATAACCTTGATACACAAGAATAACACACTATAATATTCTATCTCTGCCCAGACGTAAACCTCTTACTTGAATCGCATAAGGATGCAGCTAGAATGTGTGTTCATCTGTCCTTTAACTCTGACTCGGTTCCTCGAGGCTCAGGTGATGACAGGAGGCCGTTTCCTCGCTCTGTCGGCGGGCAGTATGGCTGCAGATTCTCGGTGGGCTGGCGGAGAAATCAGCGACGTCGACTGGATTGAAGATGGAAGAGAAATCTTTTCTCTTCACTTCTGCAGGCAAACGGATGAAGATGCGGATTGCTCAGCGGTCTCCTTCGGATCTGTTAGTGTTCGGTGGAACACAGAGTAATCTCAACTCGTCCAGCGAGATGGAGATTGTATGGCCACAGTTTCAAGTCAGACGTTACTTCCTTGTGCCATGAGGCTACACCTGAGAGCAGCGATGAGCTGCGTCTACACACGGTGAGCAAAGTTGCTGGAAGCAAATCCCGGAAGCATTTCAGAGGTATTTCTACTCCTGATGACATCATGGTTGAGGGGCGTTCAGTCGTGTGCCTCATCCAATAGGAGTTGAGAGTTCGATCCTTTAGTGAGCAAGGCTTCATGGGATTTGTAGTCTGTTTTGGACTCCCTTTGTTTGATTTGGTTTTTATCAGTAAGATTTTCTGACTTTGTATGTGGGCCTGAGTTAGGTTTTACAACTGTGTTAGGCCTGCCTTTATCTTCTATCTGAATACATGAGGCCCAACATTTGGGTGACTTGTTCAGAAACAATCATTATGCAGGATTACATACTGTTATTCTACGGACATTGTTTAGGAATTTTAACCCTGAACCATGTCTGTAGCATAACAATCTATATACTGTTATATATAAATGTATACAACAAGATGAAATTACCATCTGTAACACCTCATAGAGCTTTTAAGTTTCATCCACCAAACTTGGCACAGACTTCTGACTCAGGTTAATGTGTCTTTTCTAACTGATTGGACTTATGGTTTTTGCAACGCAGATGATCAAATAGCTGAAAAATTCCAAAAATTTACATTGACAGATGTTCAAACTCCAACCATCAAACATTAAATCAAAACATTATTTTTTTTAAACAAACACATTTAAAGGCCTTTAATCAGCTTTAAAATTCTCTCTCTCTCTCTCTCTCTCTCTCTCTCTCTCTCTCTCTCTCTATATATATACTGGCGGCCAAAAGTTTGGAATAATGTATAAATCTTGCTGTTTCGTAATGAAATTGGAACTTTATTTTACCAAAGTGGCATTCAGCTGATAACAAAGTATAGTCAGAACATTACTGATGTAAAAAAACAGCACCATCACTATTTGACAAAAGTCATTTTTGATCAAATCTAAACAGGCCCCATTTCCAGCAGCCATCACTCCAACACCTTATCCTTGAGTAATCATGCTAAATTGCTAATTTGGTACTAGAAAATTACTTGCCATTACATCAAACACAGCTGAAAGCTATTTGGTTCATTAAATGAAGCTTAAAATTGTCTTTGTGTTTGTTTTAGAGTTGCCACAGTATGCAATAGACTGGCATGTCTTAAGGTCAATATTAGGCCAAAAATGGCAAAAAAGAAACAGCTTTCTCTAGAAACTCATCAGTCAATCATTGGTTTGAGGAATGAAGGCTATACAATGCTTGAAATTACCAAAAATCTGAAGATTTCATACAAAGGTGTACACTACAGTCTTCAAAGACAAAGAACAACTGGCTCTAACAAGGACAGAAAGAGATGAGGAAGGCCAGATGTACAACTAAACAAGAGGATAAGTTCATCAGAGTCTCTAGTTTGAGAAATAGACGCCTCACATGTCCTCAGCTGACAGCTTCATTGAATTCTACCCGCTCAACACCAGTTTCATGTACAACAGTAAAGAGAAGACTCAGGGGTGCATGCCTTATGGGAAGAATTGCAAGGAAAAAGCCACTTTTGAAACAGAAAAACAAAAAGAAAAAGTTAGAGTGGGCAAAGAAACAAAGACATTGGACAACAGATAATTGGAAAAGAGTGTTATGGATCTTAACCCCATTGAGATTTTGTGGGATCAGCTAGACTGTAAGGTGCGTGAGAAGTGCCCAACAAGACAGCCACATCTATGGCAACTGCTACAGGAAGCGTGGGGTGAAATGTCACCTGAGTATCTGGACAAACTGACAGCTAGAATGTCAAGGATCTGCAAAGCTGTAATTGCTGCACGTGGAGGATTTTTGGATGAGAACTCTTTGAGTTTTTTCAAATTGTAATAGTAATTTTTCACGTTATTAATGTCCTGACTATACATTGTGATCAGTTGAATGCCACTTTGGTGAATAAAAGTACCAATTTCTTTCCATAAGAGCAAAATCTGTACATTATTCGAAACTTTTGGCCGCCAGTGTATTTATATATATATATATATATATATATATATATATATATATATATATATATATATATATATCATGTGACCCCGCGTACACATGCGTGAACATTGTATTATGGCTTTGCTATCCGCAACGCATAATTTAAATGCATTTAACCTTGTGCGAACCCGCAGCCTCATGCGAGGACTCGCTATTTTGGATTCACTATACGCAATGCATAATTTAAATTCATTTAAACCCATTGGATACTGTTCAGGACACTCTAAGGAGTCATTTAAGGGTTAAACTTCTGCTGCACAGAGTCACATGACCAAACACCATGGCATTGATTTCCGTGAACTTCTTCTATGGACGCAGCGCCAACAAAAGTGCCTCTGGTAAGAAAGCTCTTACATTTTGTTTCACTGAAACCTGTTTGGTTATAAAGAGTAGATGCTCCAGATTCATTTGATATGCTGCTTTAAGTATTTTGTTCATTTTTCGCACTTTGGTGCGCTGATAAACATGTAGTACGCTTATGAGTGCTTTGGAGCAATTTTCTGACAGACGTTCCAAAAACGTGTTTGTTATTTTGAATAACTTTTCACAGTATAAAATCTGTGGGTCATTTCACTTAATTTTAATCTAAATTTTGTTATATTTTAGTTTTTTAACACTGTACAATAAGGTTCTATTCATTAACATTAGTAAATGCATTCCTATATCTTTACTGTGCATTTTAACATTGAGAATAAATGTATTCATCCAAAAGCTGACAAATTTTGCTTTCAGAGGCTTTATATGGAGTTAGGATGAAAACAAGGTGCATATCGAACTATTCTGAAACCAGTGCAGACAGATAGCACACTGGAGGTTAAGTCATTCACCGAATAGGGAGCAAGGGAGCATCATATAACTTTCTATGCAGCTAAGTGCATTCACTTCTAAATCCCAACCTAAAGTTCAGTTTCAGGCTGCAGATGATGTTTGGACCACTCAACATGTTTGGCAGTCATGGGGCAATGGTAATCAGTACATAGATTCAGAATTTATAATGTATAATTTTATTTTAACATGGTTGGTAGTGATTGGACAATGCTGGCCATTACTTTGAATTAGAATTATTTATGCTAATTTCTGATTGGAAAAATGCTTCAGCACAAGCTATCCGTGTGTCACTCACACTGTTGGCCTTCCCGGCCCAACGCAGAATGCACATGTTCCTCAGCTGCATGAATATCTCTCTCTCTCTCTCTCTCTCTCTCTCTCTCTCTCTCTCTCTCTCTCTAACTGGCATCTCCGGCTCCTCTGTATCCCTCTCCCGGCTGATTGGGGTAATTCAGCGGCAGGCGTCCATACTTACGGCCCGGTCACGCCCTCCTCATCACACCATCAAACTTCAAACTTTTAAAACTCGTTTAAACTTTCAGACAAAGCTTTGTCGAGCCAACAACAAAGTCTGTCTTGACAAACGTTACCCATCTAGTTATTGTTGCAATTTCATTTGGTGCTGCTAATGGTGTAGAAATAACACACTTCACCTTTGAAGTACAAAATGTAATATTCAACAAGAAAAATTGTAGGGTGGGACTTTTATTCATCATTAAAAGTGGGCATTCCATACCAGAATAGAGCCAGACATGAATGCGCATTTGCTTATACAATACATAGGCCTACATAGTTTATGGAGCAAGTTAATATATTTTGATGAAGAATAACAAAGACAAACATTTTGTTCTTTGGAATTACATACATTGATGTATCATGCACCATAAGATAAGTAACATACAGTATATTAAGACAGTAAATAGGGTAAATTTTGACATGATGAGATGTAAGAATAACCTGTTAATGATCACAAAGACAGTGTTGTTTGTGTTTGTGCATGTGTGTTTGACTAGCTGAAGTGACAGGATCTGTATTGATTAAGCAGTGAATGGTTCATCCCTTGGGTGCTTTTGATGGGTCAGTTGTTTCAGTTTTGAGGACACAACAATTAGCTTTTTGTAAGTATGTGTGTGACTGTGTGTGTGTATTTTCTTTCACATGAGTGATTTCGGATTCTAGCAGGTAAGATTTAAATTGTTAGTTTGTACGTGTACTACAAGAATATTTAAGAATTGAATGAAGCATGTTGATACATTTGCCTCCTTTTGCAGTACTTAGGTGAGTCTAAGGGTGACTTATACAGTAGAGTGGCCACTAAAATCTATTCATGTCCATTCATGAAACCATTAATGTACAAATCACAAACAGTACTGGACATGCTAAAGTTAATTCTTAGAGGTTCGTTCAAACCCTAATCCTAAGAATGGACAATAGTAATGAGTAATGCTTGCCTTAGCAAACCACTCATAAAAGGTAAGATTGTGTTTCTATTCATGTCCTGATAGGCCACCTGTTCTTGTGTTTCTAAAGTTCCTGATGTGTTACATCCAGCATACCCTCCCCATACTCTCCAATATAACTCCCACACCAGCTCTCTAATCGCCCTGTCCAGAACGAGGTCTCCAGGCTGCCCTGTGTGACTCATTCTGATTGCTGTAATGGATACAAAATACTTTCTAACTATTGCAAAACGTTCATTTAAGGATACAAAATGCTCCCCCTGCACGTGACCTCATGGCACATTAGTACTCACATACTCCTCAATTTACACTACACATGCAGTCCTCTGACCACAGCGCTCGTGCACTCTGCCCTGTCACCATGGAGATGGGTGGAAAGGTGAGCGGTGGTGTGGGTGATTGAGCGCAGTTCGAATTGCAGGCAGAGAGACACATATGTGTGTGTCTAGTGGACTGCATGTGGATAGCATGATTGCGCTGGTATGCTGATGTCTTGGCAAGAGAAATTATAGTGCACTTAAATAGTGCATCTAAATTCCTAACCATAGAAATTGTTGGGAATTATTTGAATTTAAATGGTTAATTCATGAAAGATATTACATGTTGCTTTTGAATGTTCATGTATCCTAAAATCAACCCCATTCTACCAAATTACTGACAAGCAGCACCCACTATCAGATATTGTTGCATGAATTCCAATGTAGTCACCTTTCCATCTAGCACTACTGATCAACCTTCAAGACACGGGTTCCAGTCCCATGGAAACCAGGAGGTAATTGTGTTAACATAAACAATGGTTAGAGCGATTCTGAGGTTGCATTTTCAGATTTAGGGTTGAGGTGTTGGGTTAATAAAATATGTATTCCTAGTGACTGTATTACATCATTTACAACAAAAAATATAACTTGCTTTTGGCGTCACTTTGTGGTCATTT
This sequence comes from Myxocyprinus asiaticus, assembly GCF_019703515.2. Lineage (NCBI taxonomy): Eukaryota > Metazoa > Chordata > Actinopteri > Cypriniformes > Catostomidae > Myxocyprinus > Myxocyprinus asiaticus. The sequence continues at coordinate 24,360,175 of NC_059390.1, read as the reverse complement.
CACCCTGGAAACTGGAGTTCGCACGAGCCCATATGTTCAACAACACTTCCAGCTTCGGCCACTGGGGGCAGTGATTCAAATTTTGGTAAGCACAGATTGATTACAGCAGAAGAACTTTTGACTTACTGTTGCCGAAATTATAGCAAGATCAGTCTGGTGGAAACAGGATTTACTCATTTGCTCATTCACATTTCAAAGCTCCTTCTCCAGTCCAACTAGATAATTTATGGAAACGTAGGATTGACATCACAACAATGAGGACATACACATATGATTGCCCATATCAATACTTATCCAGAAGTTTAGAATAAGTGTTATTACTCATTTCACATGCAAAGAGGTTAACCAGTCATAACAGAGGTCGTATACATACAGAAGTCTTAAAAGTGCAGTAGCATAAACTGCCTATTTAATGGTAAGTGTTAGAGAGAGGGTGGAAAATGGGAATTACAAGCTTAATTATGACTGTTTGTGGTGCAAAAAACCTTGACTAACGTACTATGTGGACTTCAGGGACGAAATAAAATGCAACATGCAATCTATCTATCTGTCCGTCCGTCCGTCCGTCTGTCTGTCCGTCCGTGTAATATTATTACAAAAAAATAAATGTAAACAAATTTTGTACAAAAATATAAATTGTGCCTACTTATCAGTTTCTTTGCAAAAACATTATTTGATTTAATTGGCCATTTATTTAGTTATTTCCATTTTCCATTTCATTCTTAAATGTGGAAGATAGTAATAATAAAGAACGAGTGACTTCACATTTTTGATTAGTAGTTTATATGTAAGGATTTATATACTTTGATACATGAGATCATATTGCAGTATATGTGAGTGCATGAATTTAAAAGTCAGACAGAAAAACAATGAGAGAGAGAGATAGTGAGAGAGACAGTGGGAGGGAGAAAAAGAGGACACAATGAGTTACTGGGGCAAACACACACCAACAAAGATTAATAATGAATAATATAAGAACAAACAAGTGGAACCCTATTTTGATGGCGGTCTAAACAAACAAACGAGAGAGTCAGTGCATTAAAGGATGAATTAATCCTTAAGCTGCAGCAGACGTTGGTCTGTGCGTCAGTGTCACAGTGCTTGTTATTCTTCTCCTCCTTGTTCCTTTCTTCCTGTGCACCTCTATCCACCCCCACTTTCCCCTGTGTGTGTGTGTGTGTTTACTTTCAGGAACTGTGAGCTCAGGTGACATTCGACAGGAGGAAGCAGTGCTGTGGAATTCCAGGGACATTTTTCCCCTCTCGTCTTACTCAATGTGGAAGTTTAGGGTTTGGGTAAGGGTTTACACTTTATGTCTAGATTTAGGTTTGGGTTAGGTCTTAAAGTTAAACCATAATTACATCATTCGTTGGTTAGTTTGTTTTTCACTATGGGAGTAAAAGTGATATTTTGAACAAGCCAACTCTTATAACAACTTGTTATAAGAAATTTAAGTCATACCGTATTTCAGTCAAAGTCATGACATGGCGTAATCTGTGCTACAGGTTTGACGAGACCAGAGAAATGTTCTTGTTCTTCTTTCTTTTTTTTTTTTTTCCTCTCCATTCTCATTCTCTTATGAGAACTTTGTGTGCAAGAATCTTAATTGCGATCATCTTATTTGTTATGCCGGCACTGATTCACTCTGGAAAGCTGTCGAAATTTATCGACACATTGAGTATTAGCAATGCTAAGTTGAAACTGCTACAAGCTACTCATTATCTCAATTTGACGTAGTAAATATGACTACAATACAGATTACAAAAAAAAAAAAAAAAAACAGTTTAATACAATTTATCTTTATGAGGAAATTCCTAAAAACTTTTCTACTCCGGTCAAAAAAGACCCAGTAGATTACAGTAGATATAGGCTACTGAACACCTCCCTTTTGATTCTAAATATGAACATTGGCATAGGCTCGCTTTTCACACTAAACACAAGCTCTTTCATCTGGAAAGAGCGCCACCTTTATGTCAGTGGTGGTACTATTATTTTACAGTAGATAGACAGTAAACCCTTCATTTTGAGTAAAGAATTGAATACTTACACATCGTCTCTGTTTGAAACAAATACAGAATCATAGTCTGTATTCTAAATAATTTTTATTTTGGAATATAAATGTCTGCCTGGCAGACAAAAATGACTGGAAACAATCCTTTAGACTTCCATTGAAAAGGTCTTCACACATCTCCAGGGATCAGGAGCCTTAAGGATGGTCTTTTTTTGACCATTAATGAACCATCTACCAACCATTTAGTGACAACCTAGCAACACCTTAGAAACCACCCAAAACTCCGACATTGCATAAATATTAACAAGTATTTTAAAAATGGTAATACATAAAATGTTCCTAAAATCATGATATGTGCTCATTGTTGTGGAGAATTCAAAGATATTTTTACCAAACACAATATTTAGATTAGTTTTTCACTGTTTTTAACTTAAATGTGTCATTTTTAATAAAGGTACAACATTTAATAAAAAAATAACAAACAAACAAACAAACAGAAAAACACAAAATACAACTAATAATAATAATAATAAAAAAACATACTTGTATTGAAAACAATAATGAGCAGAAGTATTTAACTACATATTTCGCTATACAAAATCATGTAGTATTGTCACACTACAATGCTGCTCGTTGGAAAACATAGCTTTTTAATGAAAAGCTAATGTCTTATCAAACACCATAGCTCTATATATTGTGTATATTACATCCACTCCACACAATTCCATAGGTCATGCAAGTAAACAGATCCACTAAACGGTTCAGTTGGATAGCACAATTTTGTCCCTCTTTTGGAGCATTTGGCTTTCCATATATATATATATATATATATATATATATATATATATATATATATATATATATATATATATATATATATATATTTATTTTTTTATTTTTTTTTTTTTTTGCAGATGCAATTGAATTTTCCTAAATGCTACAGCTAAATAGGGTTGGCGACCCCAGTTTTAGTTAGTTACTCTACAACACTGGACTTCTTATATAAAGTTAGGCTGATAAAATGTGCAGGTTTTCTGTAATTAGAAATATTGTCCACAATAAGCCTCTGTTAGCTGCATGCTAGTTTATGTACTGAAAGGATAATGTGCCCATGTTTGTACAAAGTAATTTACACACTGTGTTTGCCTCACTATGTGTGTACATATCTGTAAGGAAAGGGATTTATCTTCTGCAATATGTCATGAATTTAGACAGCCCTGCTACACACATACACATACTCGGACATGCTTAGGGCTAAACAGTCAAAATTAGTGATGCGATCAGGGACATTATGACAGACAGACCTTTCATTGCTGATAAATACTGTGCCTAAGGTCATACACAGATCCATATACACACAGCCTAGAACTAAATTTGATAAATAAATTACAGATCACATCTCAGAACACTAGATACAACTGATGTCACCTTTCTGTTACTCTCCCGCAGGACATCTACACAGAATCTTTGTGTGTGCATTCTGAATTTATTTCGTATGGCCACACTACAGTAGTTACTGTATATGTGTGCACAGACTGGGGATAGTTGTCACACTTTCTACTCAAGTATTTCTTGGGAAAAAGAAATATAGATCAAGTAAAATTATAAAAAAGAGAGATAAAGTTCCTTTAACACATGTTAACTCTAGTGGGGTAAGTCACTATGGGAATCTGCTGTTTATTGATACTACTTTGATAAGACTGTTTGCTGATATATTAAATAAAACACTAAATGATTTTTGTGGTAACCTAAAAAATGTGCTTTATGCTAAATTAATTGGTTTACTTCAACTACATTTTGTATTTAATCTGATTAAATATACGTGACAAATTTGGTTACAATGGAATGAAAATGCATGTTTTGATTAAATCAAGTAGAAATATATAATTGAGATAACAATTGCAGGTTGTCACTTTTTCAGTGTATCTAAAGTAAAACAACAACAATAACAATAACATATCTATATTTAAAATGTATTAATGGCTGTTTAATGGCTTTTCAGCAAAGTAGAAACAGTTAATAATTAAATTAATAATAACAATTAATAAAACAGCCAAAAAAAAAAAAAAAAAAAAAAAGTAAAAGTTGACATTACAAAATCACTTGTTTTGATAACTGATATCACAATTAATACATTGCATAAAATTATAACATTTAAAATACGTCAACTTCCCCAATATCAATGTGACGACCTTGTCCCAACAGTTATGAAAAGTACCTTTATCCTGAGTTCAACCTGCCTTCATTATTGACCCTTACCTGAATGTATGCCATGGTGGTTTTGTTGTGTTGTTTACTTAGTTACTACAAAAATATGATGGTATGGGCTTTTTGGTTTGCATAGAGAAGAGCTTTCACAAACATTACCCCAATCCAAGACCAGAACCATGTGTTTGAATCCAACAAACAGGGGATTATGTTGGTTTAATAATATTTTTTTTCATTGAACCAACATGATCGCACCTAATGTCGGCATGTTTTTTTACTAAGAAGTCCAGTACCCTAGCCTTGTGCAACCCGGTGTCCACATGTGTGGTTGTTGTATTTTGGCTTCACTATACACAACGCATAATTTAAATTAATTTAAACCAACTGAATACTGTTCACAACACTCTACACTGTAATTTAATGGTTACATTTGACACAACAACATGGCGTCAATGTCCATGAAGCTCTCCTAAGTGTGCAGTGCCAACAAAAGTGCCTTTGATAAGAAATCCCTTAAAGTTTTTTCATTGAATCCTTTATGGTTATAAAGAGTTTAATTTGATATGCCACTTTAAAAACATATATATTTTTTTTTTCTTTGTGCTGATAAACATGATGTCCACATATGTGGAAATTTGGACCTTATTCCCTCAAAGTTGAAAAAACAAAGCAAAAAACAAACATGTTAGTTATTTTGAATAACTTTCAACACTGACACATCTGTGGGTCATTTCGCTTCATTTTAATATAAATTTTGTTATATTTTATTTTGTTATCACTGTACAATATGGTTCTATTCATTAACATTAGTAAATGCATTCCTATATATTTACTGTGCATTATCACACTGAGAATCAATGGGTTCATCCAAAAGCTGAAAAATCTTTCTTTCAGAGGCTTTATATGGAGTTAGGATGAAAATAAAGTGAATTTTGAACTGTTCTGAGACCAGCAGACAGACAGCACACTGGAGGTTAATTGATTAACTAAATAGGGAGCAAGGGTGCATCCTATTGCTTTTTTATGCATCTAAGTGCATTCACTCCTAAATTCCAACCAAAAGTTCAGTTTCAGGCTGCAGATGATGTTTGGACCATTCAACATGTTTGGCAGACATGGGACAATGATAATCGGTACATAGATTCAGAATTTTATAATGCTAAATTTTATTTTAACATGATTGGCAGTGATTGGATGATGCTGGACATTACTTTGAATAATAATTATTTGTTCAGCTTTATGGAAAATCAGCTGTAATGTTTATAACGTATCAAAAACATGAATAACCAACACTCCTGGAAACAATAAACAGTTTGATGAAAAAAATCTGACTTTCTATAGCTTGTATTACTTAAAATTTCACAAGTTATTCCCGCTGTTCACATATTTTTAAGAAAACGATTTGCTCTAGAATAAAAAATGTTTGCTTGTTTATTTGGTGCTACTAGTTACAAATCAAAAAGGGAAATGGAAAATGCATACTAGAAGAACTGCATCAGGCCGTCAGCAGTGTGAGAGACCCGAGTTAGCATCCCGTGTTAAAACCAGGAAGTATTCACGCTAGTCACTGATTATGCGAATGCGCTTTGGAGGTTATGATCCTCCCCTAAATATAATTTTTTTACTCCACTGATAGGTTTGGGATTTGTGCTAGGGGGTATAGTTTATAAAATATGCACTTCTCTTCACTGTATTTCTCCCTGTACAGCTGAAAACAACTCATTTCACAACTCACTTTTAGCACACCTCAGTGGACATTTCAACTGGAAAATGGAGCTCAAACATTCGATATGCTCAACAATACTTACCGCTTTGGCCACTGGGGGCAGTGTTTTGCATTTTGCTAAACAAAGACTGATTTTAGCAAAAGAAAAGTCAGCCTACTGTTTCCAATAAAAAAGCATTTGCGCAATTTTGTGCAATAGTACTGAGTCATAGCCACTGTGATAACTTCCCATGTGACAATTTTTACATTGACTTTGTAGGGGACTTTTTTGCGATCACATGAGGAATACTCAAACACACATAAAATACACACTTTTTTTTAAGACCAGTCAACCACAAAACTCCTTATGACTGTTTTTGAGTTATACTGTATGTCTTCTCTGTGAGATTAAGCACTAATATTTGACTAAACGTGTTTAAGCATGCATGAATGTACACACATACGGAAAAATATATTGTGGTGTGATATGGTATACCGTGACTTTATATGGCCAAGATTTGCCTTATGTGTTTTGTATAAATAAAAAATAAAAAATAAATAAATACATATGCCAACACAACTTAAGACAATTGAACTTTTGTGTTGTCATATGCAAAATCACTCATTCTGTGCAAAACTTGGGACACCTATAGTGATACGTCAGTGTGCTGTATGAGATACTACTTACTGGTGTTTGTGTGTGGGAGTGTGTAGGAATGCTAGAGAGAGCAAGAGAGAGGGAGGGAGTGATCCTGTATCCGTGATCCTGTTCCTCAGTTGTTCTTCTGGATTGGCCTTTGTGTTGGACAGACAGGTGAGTGGCACTGTGCTAAAAACTGCTGCCAGCCTCATTTTGATATCAGAAGGAAATAGATCTAGAGAGTATCTTCAATCGTCACGCACACACATAGACAAGCATGCAATTCTTTGCTTTAACTATATTAACCAAATATTATACTTCCAAATAGAAACCCAATAACCTTCCTACTTCCTGTAATTGTAGCTGTATTATGTTAAATAAGCAGTTTTATTGCTGCCGAAAGACAATTTTACTACACACACATACACACACACACACAGTCACATTTTTCCCACTGTAACAGTATGAGGACGGGCAAGGAGGAGATGGGAACCGGCTGAATAGTCAACGTAAAGTTTAATCAGAAACTCAACGGCTCCCCTTTATCTCACTCTACTGCTGATCAGCAGATTCAGCACTGGCCACGTCCTCCTTGTCACACTCCTCTCCTGTCCGATTCAGGCCGGAATACCACCGGTCTGACTAAATCTCCCCACCATCTCTGGAGGGGAGACGCTGCCCTTCTGGCCGTTCTGTCAGCCGGTGGTCCACGCCTCCTCCTGTGAATCTGGGGGAGAGTTTAGGGGAGGCAGGGGGGGAGGGAAAGGGTGAGCAGAGACACAGAGAGGGAGAGAGAGAGAGAGAGAGAGAGAGAGAGAGAGGAGAGAGAGAAGAACTTGCCCGCCAGCTCCCGGATGTGCTGTCGCCCAGTCCTTAACTGCTCTGCCCTCTGGCGGACACCAGCTCGCTCCTCCCCCGGTGGACAGCAGCAAGCCCTCCAGCCCCTGGCGGACGGAACTGCTCCTCCCCTTCTTCGGCGGATGGCAGCGGTTCCTCCGGCTCTCGGTGGCTGGCAGCAACCCCTCCATCCCCAGGCAGATGGCCACGGCTGCTCCCCTGGCGGATCGCATCGGCGAGGACTCCGCGACAGCACATCCGAGTTTCGGCACCACTGTAACAGTATTAGGACAGGCAAGGAGGAGGTGGGAACCAGCTGAACAGTCAACGTAAAGTTTAATCAGAAACTCAAAATAAAACAAACATAAACATAAGGACACACATGCAACATGGCCGCGAGCGTCTCTCTCTCTCTCGAACTGGTGCCTACGGCTCCCCTTTATCTCACTCTCACGCTGATCAGCTGATTCAGCACCGGCCGTACACCATCATGGCCCAACCACGCCCTCCTCGTCACACCCACATTTTCGTAAAAAAGTAGCCATCAGAACCTTGAAATGACACAAATGGAAGAATAATAGGAATTATGCAGGGACCAAAAATGTAGTTATGAGTAAGTTATAATAACAACTTATGTGGCTGTGTAAATCATTGCAATAGAACTGTTATGACACATTTATAACATATTTATGTGCATGCACAAAGGCTAATGGGCTTCTATGTGATTCTTTTTCATAATTTCTTTCTTTATTGCTGTTGTTTGCCAACATAATTTGGGGAACAGCTATACTTTTAACAGAACATCCATGCAAAGAAACATATCCTCTCTCTCTGTCTCTTTTGCTTGTGTTCTCCCTAGTGTTAAGTAATGCAGGGCACTTCTAAATACGTCGACAAGACAATACTTGTGTAAGCACAATGAAGGACATCTAAATCTGTACCTCAGTCACTCTCTCTCCGTCTCATCCAGCACAATGGCCCTAATGAAAAAGAGATGCACTGTCTTGTCTGTGTGTTTGCGTGCACGCGCGTGTGTGTGTGTGGAAATGGAGCTCATATTTAGACCTGTATGAATTCTTCCTTTGACACCAGGCTCTTTGTAAGGTTTGTCCGTGGGTCTGATGCTTTTGTTCGGATCACTCAATTAAGCAGTAGAGGACAAAACACAAGCTTTTAGACACTTTATCCTTTTTCTTTTGTCATTTCCCTCTTGCTGTCTCTTTTTACGCTCTGTGTTAGAGCATTTAAAATTAGGTTTTTGAAAGGATTGCATAAATATATCTTTATTGACTAGTGAATCACAATTGTGTGTAGTATTACAGCATGAGAAAATAGAAGTTACAAAATTAGTGGTCTTAAGAAGGCAAGAATCACCATTACGTTTGCTCATTGTTAGGGATTTGACCAACACCTAAGTGTTAAACTTCAATGTGTAACTTGTCCATGAATGAATGATACCTCAAATGATGCAATCATTTGATCAGACTTATGATTTTTGACTGGCATAGCATAAAATAAGTAAAAAATCTTTAAAAAAAGACTTAAAAACCTTGTAGCAATGATGGAGAAACCTGAGCCAGTCTAGAAACCAGAATATCATAGAGACTTGAAGGTGGGATCTTTTCTTGAGATAGTAAGCAACAACCTAGAAACCACCCAAAAAATCCCTGCAACCACCTAGCAATGCCTATGTAACAGTAGCCAGCTGGTACGTGATAGCTGTGCAGTGTGTGTAAACCTCACTCCCCTGGCGTCAAGAGGCGCACTAGCGACTGATGCTAGAGGCTGTAGCATTTAGCCTCCTCGTTAGCACGCCATCCTTGCATGCTGTCTGATGCCGGTTCGAATCCCTCTCAGAGCGGGCCGAGCAGGACCGGTTACACCTAGCATCCACCCAGAATCCCCTAGCAAATGCATAAAAAGTGATAACATCCACTGGAACACCTTAGAAATTGCATAGCAATGCCTAGCCACCACTCAGAACAGCCTGGCAACCACCTAACAATGCCCTAGGAACCACCCAGGACACCCTAACAGCCATCTAGCAATTCCCTATGAACCACCTCAGAAGATCCTAGCAACCATCTAGTAATGCCCTCAGAATACCCTAGTAAATGCATAGTAAGTGCTTAAACAATCATTGGAACACATTAGCAATCGCATAGCAATGCCTAGCAACCACCCAGAACACCCTAGCAACCATCTAGAAATGTCAAGAAATCACACAGAACACCCTGGCAACCATCTATCAATGCCTAGCAACCACCCAGATCACCCTAGAAACCATCTAGAAATGCTTATAAATCATCCAGAAGACCCTGGCAACCATATTTAAATCCATAGCAACCACCCAGGACACCCTAGCAATCATGCAGCAATGCCTAGCAACCACCCAGAACACCTTAGCAACCACCTAGCAATGTCCTATGAACCACCCAGAACACTCTAGCAAACTACTCAGAAAACATTAGCAAACACATGGCAATGCAGTGACTTTTGCATGGGAAAGCACCTCTCACTTTAGCTTGAGAAAATGTTAAACTCCTCTTTCTTTCTCTCGCTCACTCACCAAAATGACATGAATATACCCCTATCTCTCTTGGCACTGACAATATTCTTCCACACAATGGCCTAAAATTACCCCTAACATTGACTGAGAGCAAACTAATTGCAGGTGTAATTGGTGGATTGACTTGTCTGTGTGTTGAAGATTAAAGTCGTACTTGAGGTACACCGCCGTCTGCCATTCAGACCTAATCCTGCAGGCTTAAATTATTACAGTTGACAACAGTAACTTCAGACCACACCCTCAGACACACGCCATTCAACCTTTACCTCTTTTATGGATAGGTTAACTCTCTTTGTCTGCGTGCAAGAGTGTTTGTATAGGGCCTTTCATTAATTCTCAATTAATTCTCAAGTCTCAAGTAGCCTGTCGCTTTGTTTACTCTCGGTCTGTAGCCTTAAACAGTAAGCTTTGTGTAAGTATTGTACGTGAATGGGTGAGAGAGAGAGAGAGAAGGTATACGATACACAGATATAACGTATTTTTCCACGGTATTTCTTTATGAAAGCTACACCGATTATTCTCAATGCAGCAATCAGACTCCATAGTTTGTCAGTTGAGCGCCCCACTTACCCTTCTTAATATTAATTAAGGCCTTTCTCTTCCAGGTATCGTCTCTTCTTTCTTTGAGAGAAGCATTTCAGGCTCAAGTGACGCCTTGGAGTGAGTGTATGTTTCTGAGCGTGTGTTGGCACAGCCTGTGGGCTTTCGGGGCCATTGTCCAGGCTGACTTTTGTGTTCTGAATAAATGGCCACTCAAAGGAAACAGCCAAGATCAAGTCTAATTCCAATGGATGTTGTAGACAGGGTGGGAATTATGGGAGGGTTTGACTTACCCCCAAAGTTTTGTGGTGTGTGTGTGTCTTTTCACATTACAAGTGTTTTCAAACATTTCAGTTATTACAAACTTAGATTAGAAGTTTATCAGATTATGTATTTTCACTTGGCCCTAAAAAGACATTCGCAAACAGCATTCCATTGGGATCAGTATTGGACATTACATCAACAAAACATGACTAATTTCACAAATATATTGCTTTTGTCTTTAGGATGCTAAGTTGACACTTGGGAAACATGATCTCACAGGAAATCGACGTTCTGCTTCCAAATGTTCATGTACCCTGAAATTGACCCTATTCTGCTGAATTACTGATAAACGCTATCCTCCATCATACATGTTTACATCAATTCGAAATTGTACACCTTTCCCCGTGGCCCTACTGATCAGAGTATTGCGTGAGCATTAACAGAGACATGGGTTATGGTACCATGGAAACCAGCAAGTAATCACGTTCACTGAGACATTGGGTGCTTCTCATTTCTTAAATTGTGCATCCTAGTTTCCTCGCTTTTATTAGGAAAATATAAATTAATCAAGTTTTATCAACATAATGGAAAGCCCTCCGTTGTAATGCAGCTGTGATGTAATTTAATTGATGTGTGAGTGAGGAGAACATTCCTTTTTACAAATCTGTCTTGCTTCGATTCCTCCATCCTTGTTTTCTTTCCAGGCATCCTTTCCTCATTTCCTAAGAGGGAGGGGCTAAGAAATAAAGAAAGGAAGCAAGGAATGGAAATTAAGATGCACAATTTCAAAAATGAGAAGCACCCATTGGTTCTGGTCCAATGGAAACTAGGAAGTAATCACGTTCACTCCGAGACACGGGTTCTGGTCCCATGGAAACCAGGAAGAAATCTTGTTCACTTCGAGTAGAGCTGGGCAATATAGGCAAACATTTTATATTGCAATATTTTGCAGAATTCTGTCAATATTCTGAACAGCCATTGTTACCAAGTGCATACAACACACCGTAAACAAGTTACAAATAATCAAATCAGCTACCACTCACAGTTTCTTATTAAATTAACACAAAGAAACATTCAGTCAATCATATTTATTTACATGTACCAATATAACATACGAGAAGGTACAAAACAAAGGACAATCTGTTGGTTTCTTTTTACTGCATAGTACTTCAAGTATTACATTTTAGACTGATGTAAATGAACACAAGGAATGATATTTTATAATATTCAAATGTACCAATAAAACAATATGAAGAGAAAGATACAAAACAGGCACAAAACAAGGAGCAATCTGTCAGCTTCTTTTTTGCAAAGTACTTCAAGTACCGCTACTACATTTTACACTGATGTAAATGAACACAAATAATAATATTCAGTCATATTTAAATGTACCAAAATAACAATATGAAAAGCAAAGTACAAAACAAAGTGCAATCTGCCAGTCGATCGATGAATTAAACACTGCAGCCTAGTCCACTTATTCAACTCCACCGCTTTGATAATATTGCTCCCTTTGTCAGTTGTAATGCATACTTGCTTCTCCTCTCTCAAATTCCAAGATGCAATAGCATCAGACATTTCATCTGTGATGTCCTCTCCCATGTGTTAATCAGGAAAGAAACTGGTTTGGTTACAGACAAGATTTTAGCTCCCATGCATCGATAAAATTTATAGTCAGACTGAGGTAGGGCTCACTGGTTCGGCTTGTCCACAGGTCTAGTGTTGTCGCGAAGCGGGTTGTCCAAGATAACTTCTTTGACAGCTGTTAGCAAACTTTCAAATACAATTTCTGGAGCACTTTCTGAGCAAAGAATTTATAACAGCAAATTATATTGGGGGTCGATTGTCTTGAGCAGCCACTTGAACCCGATTTTTTTCCACAGTACTGACAGAAAAAATATATTTGGCTATCTGAAACCTAACAGCCAATGTTATTTCTTTCAACTTCTTACTATTTTTCGCATGTGGCACAACATGGGAGAATGATTCAGCCATCTTTGTTTGTATGGAGATTTTTCTGCAGATAAAGGGGAGGCGCTGTCTTTAGAAAATTAAGATGCACAATAAAATCATTGGGATGATCACGATAGTGCTAAATTTGATTCATTATTTTATTTTAATTTATTTATTTGTTAATAATTAATATATTGCCTAGCCCTAACTCTGGTCCCTCGGTTCTGGTCCCACGGAAACCAGGAAGTAATCGTGTTCACTCAGAGACACTGGTTCTGGTCTCATGGAAACCATGAAGTAATAGTTATCCTAAAAATTTATGTCCTCATATGGGGACAGCGGGACTATGTTCATTGTAAATAATACCAAGCTATAGAAAGTCAGATTATTTGAATCAAATTGTTTATTATGTTTCCAGGAGTGTTGGTTATTCATGTTTTTGAGACGTTACAGACATTACAACTGATTTTCTGTAAAGCTGCTTTGGAACAATGTGTATTGGGAAAAGCAAAAGTAAAAACTATACTTGTAAAAATTATTTGACTTGATTTGACTTTTATGTTACAATGTTTTTTTTTTTTGTTTTTTTGTTTTTTCTAGGTTGGCAACAAAATCTCAATGCTCTCTCTTTGCACTGTCAAACAAATAAGTGAGAGCTATTGCTGAAGCATTTTACCAATCAGAAATTAGCATAAATCATTCTGATTCAAAGTAATGGTCAGCATCGTCCAATCACTACCAACCATGTTAAAATAAAATTATACATTATACATTTTGCCAAACATGTAAAGAAGTCCAAACATCATCTGCAGCCTGAAACTGAACTTTTGGTTGGATGTTAGGAGTGAATGCACTTAGCTGCACAGAAAAGCTATAGGATGCTCCCTTGTTCCCTATTTAGTGAATGACTTAACCTCAAGTGTGCTGTCTGCACTGGTCTCAGAACAGTTTGAAATGCACCTTATTTTCATCCTAACTCCATATAAAGCAAAATATTCTTTTTTTGCACATTTAATATAGGATTTTGAATGAAAATATATTGCAAGTGTTCACTATAATGTACATTGTGTTTACCAGCGTGACGTTTCACAATAAATCAATAACATTTTAATAATGGCACATCAGATGAAACTAGAGACTCTAATCTTTTGACTCAAACAGGTTTCAATGTAAAAAACTGAATTAGGTTTCTTACAAGATGTAGTTTTGTTGCCGTTTCTTCCAAAGACCAACTCCACTGTGATCAGCACCATGTTGTTGACTCCATACGTCTAAAGTTTAACCCTTTACTGACAGCACAGAATCATCTGAACTGTGATCAGTCTGTTAAAATTAATTTAAATTATGTGTTGCGTATAGCAAAGCCAAATAATTAAATTTTCACTGCACTGACAGTTAGGTGTAGGGTTAGGGTTGGGGTTAGGGGTTTAACAGATTGCGATGCATCAACCGGTAGAGATATGTTGTTTGTATAGAAGCAGACATAAAAACATGTCACAATGTGACACCACAGAGCGGTGCATGTCCCAAACAAGTCAAGACTAGCAAGAACTTGTCATTAAGGGATGTAAAGGTGAAGCAGAGTTTAGTTGTTCACATTTGCAGAGCAATGTTAACTACATTAATATAATGCAGAATAATGGTGATATATACTGTAGAGATATTGTGATATAAAATTTTGATCATACCGCCCACTCCTTGTTTGGATTAATGTTTATTTGCATTTTCTAGATGTTTGGCTTTACAAGCAATGACTACATTTATGATCTTCAATGACAAACCTATTAGCATTGAATATATATATAGCATTAAACCTTGAGTCAAACATTCACTTGCCTTCTGCTCCCATCAAAGACCTGTGGAGGAGAGAGTTGTGATCTAATCTCTGTGTAAGTGTGTTTTTAAGTGTGTATGAGAGCATGTTTTAAGTGTTGGGTTAGGAAGCCGTGGTCAAACACTCTCTATTTTTCTCTTTCTCTCTGTGTCTTTCTGTCTCTCACTTTCTCTCTCTTCAGCAGGTGAGTATAGAGCAGTCTAAATAAATGGTTTTTACTTTATCCTTCATTGGGTGTGCAAATAGTTCATGTGTGTACCACAAATATGTGACATATATGTGCAACTGTGTGTGTAATATTTGCTTCTTTACATATATGTAAAGAACATGCTAACATTTACTTGTATTGTTAATACTGACAATTGTTTTTAAAGTGGGCAGGCCCGGTAATTTGTAACAATTTACCAGATTTCTTATGTTCAGGAAGTTTGTCAGATACCACCTTCTAGTTTGTAGTTGACTACTAATAAGTTCTTAGAAGAAGTTGTGTTATGAGGTACTAAAATAGCTACTTCAAAGAAGCCGTACTTGTGGCTCACCAGAGGCTTTCTTTGATTGAGAAGTTCCTTGAAAATTGAGGCGGGGGCTACATTTCTGAGTATGCAGTGATGTATCAGTTCCATTCATATTCAGTCCTGTATGCAAATTATATTCAGAGAGTAGGTGTTTTCTGTTTCTGTGCAAGTGTGCTCACAAGAGCTTGTCTGATTTTTTTAATTTATTTTTTATATATATATTTGTTTGGAATGTGTTCATAAGTTTCTAGTGGTATCGTGATGGTGCAATTACTAGTAGATGTTCTGTGATCTGTCACACACGGACGTGATCTTAATAGAATTCATAGGTATTCATTCAGAAAGTGTGGTATAAACTTTTTTTATTGTTTGGATAGACTGATGCATACAATGTCAAAATATTGAGATGTTTTAAAACACAATACACATATCAAGGCAGTTTCGAGTTGAATTTCCACAGTGTGGCTCTAATAGTGAGTAAAATGTTCTCCCAAACAAATTAGGTTTTTAGGTTAATGCCCTATGGAGTTTTAAATCAACAAAACCTACTTACCTCCCTACCCTAAACCTTATCGTTAGAATCATAAAAAGCAAATGAAAAACATAATTGCTGAAGCAACCACATCATTTTTCGTTTTTTTCGGTTATTTGCATCTCTTCAGGACTCCTTTTCCATCACAAGTGCAATGGTCTATCAGTTGAGCTAACGCACAATTTGATAGCGCTCAAGCAAGGTTGTAAATGCAGTTGGTTATGTAATGCAAATGTTAAAATGTATCACATTACAAGTTTTGTGCTTTGGTAAAAGTGTTTTGATGTCATAAGATAGCATTGTGTGACGAAGAGGGTGAAAAAGTGACAATCTGAAGTTTTTCTCGTGATTTCTGTGAAAGTGAATGAATGTCATTGTAGCACCTCTAGTGTTCATTTCACCAGGAAACTGCCGCAATATGTACAATGAGCCATGTAAAAATCCTTTTGTAGAAATGTAGGTATAATAATGTGATTTTATAAGACCAGGATGCATGGTATTCATTGACTGATTTTATAGTATTTATATAAATCAGTAAATGATTAAATTGCACATTAAAAGTTACATCATAACATTGACAGTGTGACGAGACAGGAGAGGAACGAGGATCTAAATACAGCTTTTTTTAATAAAACATAAGTAAACTAGGTAACTCAGAACATAATGAAACAAAACACAGGGAACAAAGCACAGCATAATACAGAAAAACCAGGGGAAAACAAGGGACTGAGGAACACCTGGGGAAACAATCAGGGGAAAACCAATCATGAAAAGAAACTACAAAGGACTACAAAACTAACAGGAAACAGGAACAGGGAACTAAACCAGAATTTCAACATAAAAGTAAAAACAAACAACAGGGAATATGTGACAGACAGTTTGTCTTACAGTATATTTCATACTTACTGAGACATTAAAAAGTCTTTCTTTATTATTTTAAAGCTTTAAATCATTTATTAGTTCTACAGTTGCTGGGAAAAGTATGTTAAATTTATACACAGGCATAATTTATATTTGTCTACAATTAATTTCAAGCATTTAAGCATGCAACTTGGGATCAAAAGATTTTAACATAAGTTAGTTACAGAAAATTAGTCAAGTGTGTCCAAAATTTCTACTGGTACTGCATATGTTCAATGATCTTAAATTGAAACTTTGACGCATTAAGACGACATGGAAACAGAACACATGCCGAGAGACTAATAAAATGTACCAGGGCAATCTGGTCTCATGGCAAGCCATAATAATAGAATGAGATGGCAAATTCGTAAGAAATCGCACAGGTTGGCTCAAACAAATAACACAACTTTTACTCCCAGAGAGAAAAATAAACGAACCAATGAACATTGTTGTTCAAATTTTCCTAAGTTTAACCTCTAAACCAACCCCTAAACCTAACCCTGATTTTAATAGGAAAATTACTTTTGTGAACAACAGAAAAAATAAAAACATCAGGAATTGCAACAAGACAAGTGAAGTGTATTACAGGTTATTCACATACATCAGTCATTTAAATTGCATAATTATACATAATTATGCATAATAATAATAATAATAATAATAATAATAATCATAATAATAATAAATGCAATAGATATGGCACTGATTCTTGACATAAGGGACAAAATCAACTTTATTTTAAAAATCAAGAAATTCATAACAATAAAAATACTGGAAAAGTTCAATCTAAAGGAAATGTGTATACTCAGGGCTTTTTTTTAATTTATTTTTTTACTTATGTTCAATAGAATTTTTTAAAATGCATGCTCTATACTTGGAAGCACATGCAACTCAGCAAGAGGTCACAGTGTTAAACTGCTAAACAAAGTGTTTAAAAATGCAACAAATTCATAAATATCAAATGAAAGGTAGGGATCTGAAAGATATCAAACAATACATTAAGAAAACTTTAAATGATATTTTCCATAAAAAATCTGCCATTGAATGAGTAACCACATTTTTTCACTGTTGTTTCTTTTCTTAAAATAAAGTGCTGGATAGGAGGCCAGCAAAAACTCGATGCCTATTTTGTACTGATTTTAAATTGTCTTTGTTGATTGGTCTAAATGTTGAGCCAATTCGTACGATTATGATTTCGCCATCTCTTATGAATTGTTAAAAGTGATCATGAGACCATGTTGATCGGGGAGAAAGAAAGTACATCTGTTCACCTGTTAATTTCAGTCCTATAGTCATGGTTACCAGTTGCCACAAATCATTTTTAATATTAAATTTCTCTAATTGAGCTGACACGTGACAGTAAATTATCGTGAAAGGCTTGTTAATTGGATGTGTGTGTATGCATGTTTGCGCATCTGTCAGATGCATTTAAAATGTCTCTCTCTACAGTCATGAAAACTTTTTATTTTCAAGTCTCTTCAAACTTAGTCAATCAATCCAAATAATTGTCAATGTTAATTTCAATAATCACCATAAAATTAATTTCTTTGATTAATTATCCCCATATATATATATATATATATATAGATATATATGTTTTTTTTTTTTTTTTTTTTTTTTTTTTAATAACTTGTAGGCAATCTCCAAACCAAATCCTAAAGTTTCTTAATTAATGTCTGTGATGAAGAGGTTATTCAACTTTAAAAGCTTCCTGCTTGTTGAAAATTAATTATTTTCCTCAGATGAAAAAATTGTAACGTGTTTTCAGACCAACTTTGCACTTGAGGGAAGGTTTGGATTAAAAATCCCATCAGAAAATCATTATTTTCTTAGAAAACCTCCCAGTTCTTGGCGAATTCCATGCGTGCTTTCGCGTGCTGTTCTCTGAGGCGGCTGTATGTGTCATTAACGACTCCTTGCCTCATTAATATATTTTTGTAACCACTATCTTTCTGCAGCAGTTCTTCCTCAGCAGACAGTTTACCATAAACTCAACAAACAGGGGGGAGTCACTTTCTTGCTGTCTTCCTTGTCCTCATCTTTTTGAGCAGGGCAGGGTTTCTGGTTTCTGATAGTTTGGGTCGGGTCGAGAGTGTGTTGAAACCTGTTGAGCAGGGCCGTGTTAACATGTCTGTTATTGCGCAGTTGCTCTAGCAGGCCCTGGGGACCTCTGGCAGACAATGAAAACCCTTGGGGAGGGGTGAGAAGAGAAGGGCCGAGGGGGTTTCAGTGATTGGAGGCGTTTGTGAGTGTTTGATATTCATGAGCACAAATCAGCACATGGTGTCCTGCCTGTCTCTGTGTATACATAATTAGCATGTCTTGATCAATTAGACTCCCACATATTCAAACAAAATGGCCACATTCTGCACTGGGATCTGCACTGAAAAAAATTAATAAAATGGTAACCTGCAAATGTTACCTCAAGGATCTATTTCTACTTGATCTGACCAATAAAAATGACTTTCATTGGTGTAACCTAATTTGTCAGGTAAATTTACTCAGATAGAATCAGTAAATTGAGATATTACTGAATGAAACACAATTAAAGGTTACTTCACAAAAAAAAAAAAAAAAAAAAAAATCCAGTGTGTATTGATAAAGTACACAATATACTCAATACATATCCTACACACGCAACATACACATCCTATATATTTCATGTTAAAAAACAGATAGTTCCAACATTACAATCTGATTGGATCAGCCATATTTAAAGCCGTTGTAAAATGCCGATAAACACACATCAGGGATTGTACACTTTAAATGAATACGCAAAGTTGCAACATTACTTGGCAACCATAAACGGCCCACAGTTAGAATAAAAAAACGTGATAACTTTGATGAAGAATTGTTTAATGTGATTATTAATTATTATTTATTGAATATAGCCTATTATTATACTGAATATTTAATACACATGTTTTTATTGAAAATCGGTGTCTTATATCATATTGCTGTTGCCGTCATTTTATAAAAGCAATAAGCAACTCAAGGCTGCGTGATACCACATATTTATCACATTACTGTGAAATTACCATGGTAAAAACACTTTAAAATCAGTTCAAAACACTGTAAAATTAATGCATATACTATTAAAAAAATCTATATATTTTGTAATAGTAAAATAATTGTTATATTATTATAAAATTATTATTAATTATAATATAAAATTATATATACTAATATTATAAATTATATAATATTTTATAATAATTATATTAATAAATATATATTCTTTTTCATATAATTAGCTTTTATATTATCTTAAACACCAGTCTGCTGATGTTGCATTTTTTAGGGGAAATTATAATGAATATATATATTTTTAAATAATAAAAGTAGTTACATTTTATTATAAAATAATTCATACTTATAATTTAATATATAATTATATAATATGTTATATAATGTAATAATGATATTAATAAATATATATTAAATTTCTTTTTTACATTATTAGCTGTCATATTATCTGAAACACCAGTCTGATGATTATTCTTAATAATAAAATGTGATATCATATAATAATTGTTAATTATAATATAATTAAAAATACAATGATCTCATATTAGTGAATTACAAATGGTGCAATGAAATTTAATTCTGTTTGATATTTTATTTTAAAACGCTGGAACTCAAAATCAATTATTGTTAGGTGACATTAGTTTTATGAAAAATTAATATATATATATATATATATATATATATATATATATATATATATATATATATATATATATATATGTATGTATATATGTATAAAAAGGAAATATCTTGCTTGCATAAGTATTCAACCCCTGTGCTGTGGAAGCTGCCAGGTTACACCGATGAAAGAAATTGCCCTAACGAGGACACAGTTACTTTACTTGCATCCACTTGTGAATCATTAAAGTTGCAATCACATTGACTGGATAAAAAGCCCATTGTTGAAGGATCATTGGTCAGGCTGTGAATCTGAAGGAAAATGAAGACCAAAGAGCATTCCACAGAAGTTAGAGATAAAGTAATAAAAATGCATAGATTAGGGAAAGGGTACAAAATGATATCCAAATATTTGGATATCCCAGTGAGCACAGCTGGATCAATAATCAGGAAGTGGAAGCTGCACCGCACCACACCACCCAGGCACTGCCAAGAAAAGGCCATCCCTCAAAACTCAGTGCTCTAACAAAACGGAGACTTGTGAGAGAAGCCACAGAGAGGCCAACAATCGCTTTGAAGGAGCTACAGAGTTCAGTGGCTGGGAGTGGAGTAATGGTGCACCAGTCAACCATATCAAGAGCACTGCATAACGGTGGCCTGTATGGGAGGGTGGCAAGAAAGAAGCCATTGCTCAAAAAGTACCATCTGAAAGCACGTCTGGAGTTTGCCAGAAAGCATGTGAGTGACCCAGCTGCAATGTGGGAGAAGGTTTTGTGGTCAGATGAGAACAAGATAGAGCTTTTTGGCCAAAACTCAAAGCGCTATGTGTGGCGCAAACCTAACACTTCCTATGCCTAAAGACACACCATCCCTACAGTGAAGTATGGTGGTGGCAGCATCATGCTCTGGGGATGCTTCTCATCAGCAGGGACTGGGGATCTTGTTATAATTGAAGGAAGAATGGATGGAGCAAAAGATAGGGAAATACTGCAAGAGAACCTGCTTCAGTCCACTAAAAAACTGAAGCTTGGGAGGAAATTCACCTTTCAGCAGGACAATGATCCCAAGCACATGGCCAAAACAACATTGGAGTGGCTCAAGAACAAAAAGATAAATGTCCTACAGTGGCCCAGTCAAAGTCCTGATCTCAGTCCTATAGAATATCTCTGGCACTATTTGAAAATTGCAGTCCACAAGCGTCACCCAACCAACCTGAACAACCTGGAGCAAATCTGCCGAGAAGAATGGGTCAAAATCACTTTGTCACTTTGTGCAAAGCTGGTACATATGTACCTCAAAAGACTTAAAGCAGTTATTGCAGCATAAGGTGGCTCAACCAAATATTAATGTGTGGGAGCTGAAAAGATATTTCAGTTTTTTATTTTTCATAAACATATCCCCCCCCCCCAAAAAAACCCCGTCACCTTACAATAATTTATTTTGAGCTCAAATAAAATATAAATCAGAATTAAATTTCAGTGTACCATTTGTTATTCGGTAATATGAGAGAATTGGTCTTTTGCAAGGCACTGTATATAATATATGGTGTATTATAATTTTATATGTAATTGTATTAATAAATATATTTTTAAATAATAAATAGCTTTTATATTACTAGTTTTATATTATTTTAAACATGCTGATTTTTCATTTATTTATTAGTTTCTTTGGTGCAGCTATTTAGGACATTTTTTCAGGATGCTATTCTAAGTCTATTCCTCTGTCAAAGTCAACATCCATATTCCGTCAGCATGGAAAACTACTTGCGGAGATGTTTCAATGGTCTTTTCTCTTTTGTCTTTCTTTCCCATTTTTCTTCTCTCTGCCCCTCTTTAATCTCTTTATCTCAATATCACACATTAGTTTATCACTAGATTGTCTGCGGTAGCAGAGATAGGTGATTATGGCATCATTACAGCCCCATGCGTGTGTTTGTGTTCTCTGGAGAACCAGAGGGTGGTCTCCGTTCCCAGAACTGTCAGGGGTCTCTCCTGAGACCAATACAACCTCGATTACAGCATTATACAGCATCACAGTGCTAATCACAACCAGTCAGAGCAGTAGTGTGTGTATGTGTGTAGAGGCGTGTCATTGAGATGTTAACTGGGCTGTTAAGTAAGTGTATTGTGTCAGTTGGTTGTATAGGGCCACCTCAATGTTTCTCTTTGACCTATTCACCCCTCCTTTCAGAACCGCAACATCAAATTAACACGCTAATAACACTCATTATGACCAAAGCGCCTGAGTGTGAGTGTATGCTTACATGAAAAGCTAGCATGCGTAAGATGTGCGTATTTAACCCTTCCATATACATGTGCATATTCAAATTGGAAATGGGAAAATATGTTACACATATGTAAACAGCATTTTTTTTTTTGGTAATATTGTGAAATATTTGTGTGCTAACATGTGACTTTTTATATCAGTGAAACCCATATATGAACAAACTGTGTATTTTATAAATGTGTTTTGCATATATTGCCATATCTTGGATATATTCCATTAATGTTTGACAACCAGACAATGTCCAAGTACATTTTGTCTTCATTTTGATCAGAAAATCAATTGTTTTATAATTTAAAACCACAAAAGCTTTTTTTATTTTTATTTTTTTTAATTTTATTTATGCTGATATGTCTTAATTGAAAAGTGTACTGTTGGTACTTGTGCTGTCTTTCTTTAGAATAAATGCCACTTGGTTTGATATTTTGTTGTTAAGAGTCCAAATACCTTTTGAGGCCACTGTATACATTTATGATTGTTTATTTTACATTTAAGCATAAAAATTCAACCTAAACACAGGCATAAAATCATTCTTGCTAATTTTACAGCATTAAGATGAATGATGCACTTCAATGCAAATTCATAACACAATTCTGTCACCCAACATTGACCTGTAAGGTTACCAGCATCTTTGCTTAAGTTTATTGACTGCGTCACCATTTTAATGTTAAATAAAACACTGACAACAAATCTGAAGCATGTGAAATCCGTCTGGGATTGATTCTCATCCCTTTCCATCCTTTCTTTCTCTGTCCTCCTCTTCATCCAACCATTCGATTGAATTCTGTTATAGGCATCTGTTTTTCCTTGGGGAGTGCTGTCTTTTAAATTGATGTAATAGGGTCAGTCTAATATCAAACAAATGACGGCTTCCCCCTTTTCAGCGGTAAAGAAGGAAAACTGGTGCATATGTGCCTAGCGTTCCTATGGCTGCCAGTGGAGGCCCCTGTGGGACCGAGGGTCCCTCCTATCCATCTGTTGTGTAGGGTGTAACTGCCCCCCATCAGTCTATCCAATTTGTTCTGGGTTGCATTTACAGCCCAAAACCTGCCTTGCGGTTCGCTTCTAATTATGACCATAAAGACCTAATAACCAGTATGGGAGACTTTGTGTGTTTCCATTTGACTTATTGCTTGGCTCATGTTCTGATTAGTTATTTTATGGCGTGAGGTGTTTGTACGTTGTATGGAGAGAATTAGAAGTCTAATTACATACCAAGTGTGGGGATTCCCTGTATGAGTAAAAACATTTTTAGGGTGCTTGACAATTTTTTTTTGCAGTTTTCTTGTGTGCTTCAATGGAAGCAAATAAATCTGCAAAAAACTTTTGTTTGAGTTAACATGGCCAGTGTCACAAATTTGCTTACACTTGATTAATGACCTAGAAATTGTGCAGAGTCTTAGGGTGCTTTCACACTGGCAGTTTAGTTTGAAACAGAGCACGGTTCGAATGAAAAATTGGTAATGTGAAAGCTGTCATGCGGACCGGGGAGCGCACCGTGGTACCGAACCCGATACTACCTGTAGGAGGTGGTCTGAGTTTGGTCGCAATGGAACTGTAGCGCGATTCGCGTGAATGTGAAAGCAACTCGGTCTCGGTTGCGCACTCATTCAGGAAGTAAAGTAACCTGCACATGCGTTTTTAGCCGATGACGACATCATTTGTTTCGACAACACACAAGGATCCACACATTCCTGAAAGTCCCAAAAAAGTAATGACACCTCAATGACATACAAGTACAATCAACACTATAAATACTGTCTGTCTGTCTGTCTGTCTATCTATCTATACACCTTATAAGTACTATATACAAATACTATTATAGGTTATAAATATAGGGTATAATAGGAGATAACAGTGGCGATAACTTCACCTTGGACACAAGCGTGAGTAAGCGTGCAGTGTAAACAAAGATGCAAATGAATTCCTTGCAATCAGCTGTCTCCTCAAAAAACGGCATTCGCGAGCAGCAGCAAGCCGCCTTCCCCTGGACATCTGACGAGTTACGCCATGAAGCACACATATACGCAGTTGTCATTCACCCTGCTGTGCATAATGGCACCAAAATAACAAAAAAACTAAAAGAATGAGTCGCGTTGTGTTCTCCATGCATGTTTGTGATGACGTAAGATGAACGCAAATGGACCGGGGTTCGATAGAATCAAGTGAGTGTGAAACCAGACCAACGATGTGGGGGGAATCGGGAACAATCGCACTTGGAATCAGACCACAGCAAATGTGCCCAGTTACCCCAGTGCCCCTTAAATACAGTATTTTTTTTTTTCATTTTTCTCCCAATTTGGAATGCCCAGTTCCCAATGTGCTTTTAAGTCCTCGTGGTAGTATAGTGATTCGCCTCAGTCCGGGTGACGGAGGACAAATCCCAGTTGCCTCCGCATCTGAGACCATCAACCCGCACATCTTAACATGTGGCTTGTTGAGTGCGTTGCCACGGAGACATAGTCTTTAATGAGGAAATAAATTACAATGAAGTATTGCGAATGACATAGTCTAATTAAAATGATGGAAAGTCGCTGAGTGTAAGTATAGACTTAATATATTTTAAGTCTATTGAAACATATTCAGATATATACAAATATCAAAACAGTTTAAGAGTGTAAGAAGACTGACCTGGTTGCCGCAGAGCTCTTTTGCCACTGCTTGTTTGTCACAACTATCTGATTGGGGAATTTTCCCCCTCAGGAACATGGATAGTGTCATTTTTACTAGGAATTCTGCTATTAAACACCTTTTTTTATTTGTATTATTACATTGAAATAATGCAGACTGATGGCTTCAACAGGAGAATCCTCCATTGATTAATAACCTCGGAGCTCACGGTGTGTCTGTCTTTAAAGGTTTTTAAGTTACCTTTATAATTTACATTGAATACAGTGGACGCAGCGAGCTGACATTGAAGTCAAACTGTGGTAATAAATTGTGGTTTAACAAGAGCTCAGAGGTGATGTGACCTGTGTGAGGATTGTATCTGTCTCCTTCCTTGTGTCTGGGTGTCTGTGTGTCCTCACAGCAGGATTAGATAAATTACCCCGCCTCGTCTCACCCATGCTAATAGCCCTAATGATTCCAATACATGCTGGATGAATAGAGGCTGCCTGGAGGGGGGCATGTACCCCTTTCAAATGAGGGAGGGGGTCAGGGTTTGTGTGTTTGTGTGTGTTTTTTCTCTTGGGTGTAGTTGGATGTGTGTATTGTTTGTGAAGCCCATAAGCTTTTGAACTCTGAAAATCAAAGGTGGCCCATGTGAAGACCAAAAACTAGAAGTTCTTTTAAAGGGAAGGCATTTAGCCATTTTTCCCTGAGGTACTCTTCATCCCTCGGGCCAAACATGACCACATTCTTTCTCCTTCTTCTCTTTTGTTGAATCATTGGATACATCCAACAATCACAGATATCTGACTTCAAGACCTTTTGGTTCTGAGGAATGCAACAAATTTGCATAATTATCAGTGGATTTCGCCCATTCTATGTGAATCATTTAAATATTTTATTAAATCATGGTGTGCAAATTTTGGTAATACTTTACATTCATGTTCCCTTTGTTAAGGATTAATAAACAGATTTTGTTAATGCTTAAGAATAAATTTACAAATGCATTATAAATCAGTGATATGCAGTTATAACAATAAATGAATAAAAAGGGTGACTTTCATGTAATACTTGCCAAATAGGTAGCATTTTAACTTTATTTTAAGCATTTATTCTTTTACTTTTATTCTGCCTTTATTTGAATTTAGCGGTTAATAGTTCTTGCCACCATTCACTTGGATTAAAAGGACCTAGAGAGCTGAGATATTCTTCTTAAAATCTTTATTTGTGTTCAGCAGAAAAAATTCATACACATCTGGGATGGCATGAGGGTGAGTAAATGATGAGAGAATTTTTAATTTTGGATGAACTATCCCTTTAAATGGAAGACTTACCTGGATGATATTTGGTCTTTCAAGAGTTTACAAAACCTATGGGAACTATTTCAAGCAATGTTGTTGGGCTTAAAATGCAACTGAAAAAGAGAATACATACACAATGGCCCCAAAAAATATTTGTACACTTAAAATGTTTTTTTTATTTGTATTTTTTTAGCTAAAACAAACTACCAAAGTGGACATTTTCTCAGAAATAACTTTCCGAACAAAAGGTGTAGATCATCACATTAACTATGGACTTGTTCCACTGCCGTCTGACAACAAGAAAGTGTCCAAATATTTTCTGTGTTCATTTTGAACATTATATCTATTGTTTTATTGGTAACACATTACAATAAGGTTCAATTTGTTAACATTAGTTAATGCACTATGAACTAACTATTTTTAAATACTTTTTGGTATGATGGATCAAAACATTTTGACATCTGATAACAGACCTTTGGAAAACTAGGCAAAACTTTTGTTAGAAATGTTCAACTGAAACAATTTTCAGTTAATTTTATCATTTTCTATCTGATAAGAGCCCTCGACCATAATAATATAGCCAAATTTAGCTTCCAGATTGTTGCCATTGCATTCTTCTGTAATAAAGACAACAGGAAAGACTCAAATCTGACATGTTTTAAAGGATTATTCTGGGTTGTATAGAAGTTAAAATATACTTTAAATTACTTGTACTTCGCTTGCCCCATAGACTTCTATTGCAACTGTCAATGCATTTATGTCAAACATACAAACTGAAAAATTTTCTTGTAGTTGTTTAATACTGTGTGCTTGACGTTCTTGATCCATAAAAACTTTAGGAGGGAAAAAATGTTATGTGTAAACATTTATTGTTTCAAACTGAGATAAAAACAACTTGCACCAGCAAACATTTTACGGCCTATGTTAAAAATGTTATAAATGCTTAACAAATACATTTATTAATATTTTTATTATTCATAAACATAAAATGCCCCAATTCATGATTTATGTCACAATGCAGCAAAAATAGACTATTTTAGTGATATTAAAAGGTGGGATTATGTCAAATTGCCACAGTCCACTTTGGGTTTATGTTCATTACTGGAATTTCTTGACTAGGTAGTGTCCTAAATTACTGAGTCCTAGTTACCTAAAGTTCTCTGCAAAAACACTTTTCAGGTCTTCATGCTCATTCACAGCATATATAATAAAGACTGATGACCATTAAACCATAATGAACTTTATGTACTGGTTTCCAATGTTGGCAAATCCTTAAAACAAGGCTTCATATGTGACCACTTTACATTAAGGGACATTTGCTTATGTTATTAATGTTGAATAAGTGTTATTATGCATTTACAACATGTGCTGTAAAATGTCTCACTATTTGGCCAGTATTGCATGGCAGCTGCCCTTTTAATTCATGTTGTTATAACTGCATATCATTGATTTTTAATGCATTTGTAATGAATTATTGGCCATTAATGAACTCCTTTATAAACCCTTAACAAAGGGAACATTAATGTAAAGTGTTACCCAAATATCGTATTATGCAAAAACGTATTTATACCAAAAATATCCTATTTTTATACTGTGGAAAAGTGGTATTAAGTTTTTTAATTTTGTATACTGTAAAAAAACAAATTCTTAGGTAACCTGAAATAGTGTTCTATTTGGTAACATCTAATTGTCATTTAGAATCAACATGACTAAACCAATGAAAGTATTTTAATTTATTTATTTAATAAATTATAAAATAAATAAATTATATATATATGTGTGTATATATATATATATATATATATATATATATATATATATATATATATATATATATATATATATATATAATCCTGTCCGGTCAAGAAGAATCTTTTTTTTTTTTTTTTTTTAAGTAACAAATGCACATATTTGATTTTTACAGACTATATTCTGTAAAAATCAAATATGTGCATTTGTTACTTAAAAAAAATAAAATAAAAAAATCTTATATAGTTCACTCGCAAATGTCTCTAATTATCAATCCAATGTGATCTCATTAGTATTCATACATATTGTTTTTAAATTCTAGTTCAACCACACACATTGTTATTATAATTGTTGGATAGACACTGGAATGTACTGTACATAAAAAAAGTGGTAACCTGCAATTATTACCTTAAGTAGACCTATCTACAGTATTTCTACCTGTTCTAACCCATAAATTATTTTCGTTGGTAAAACTTAATGTATTCAGGTTAATTCAGACATGAAATATATATATATATATATATATATATATATATATATATATATATATATATATATATATATATATATATATTGAACATGAATAAAACAAGTTAATTTAGATGCATGTTTTTAGTTACCTGACAAAACGTTTTTACAGTGCACTTTGACGTTCAGAGAAACACAGAATTCCCCCTCGATGACCATAAATGCATACCATTAACTACTGTGCTACTGAACTTCAGTAAGCTGCAGGATTTGTAGAGATAACAGGTTAATCTGTCATTGTGTGAATTCATTTGAGTGTGACCGCTGTGTGTTACTTGGACTCAAAACATGCTTCTTGACCTAGAAAACATGCAAAATATTTGGCCTTCACGCATTGTGTATAAAGAACTACATCTTTGTTCTAGAAGCTTCAAAGACAGGTACTAACAGCTGTCAAATAAAGCATGTGCCGAAATAGATGGGTGTGTTTGAAACAGGCCTATCTTGGTGGATGTCAGTGTATAAAGACATTAAAACATGCAAGTGTGGATATGGTCTGACAGAAAACCCCAACTTCAGTACACACACACACGCATGCACGCATGTACACATACACACACAGTCTCTGACACTTTTGGTTGGTTTGAGACCCTGACCATAAAGCTTTAGATATCAAAACCACATGTGAACTCTTTTCCAGTGCTTACTTTGACAGTTCACCCCATAACATCTCAAATTAAACCATATGATCACACATGCAACAATGGCTTCACTAGCACCCACATTCACACAGTTTGATGTTGACCTTAAGTTCCCTAGGTACACCATTCACCTAACTCAACTGAAAAACACCAAAAAGAAATGGAACAATATGCAAATCAGAATGGATTACTTATGCAATGCATGGTTACTTTGAATTGATCTAGCATTTCTGCAAAGTTAATAACAGGAGCATGCAAACATATAATATGTCCTTGCCATTTCAAATATGCTTTTATGGTGGAATAGTTATAACTTTTGGAAGACATTTAGTGGTCAGTTTAGGATCATACTGTATTAATTTAAGACTTGAGATAGAAAGAATGCCTTTATCATATACATCTTTAAAGACATTCATTGGAAACTCTCATTAACTGGCAAAAGTTTTCCATTGTAATAATTTTAGATATTGATCATTTGTCAATATTTGTCTTGACGTGTGCTCACTTCTTGTCTGATATTCTCTTGTTACAAGATTATTGTATTGTCATTGACACTTGCCTAATTAAGCCTTGAAATTACCAGACAACAGAGTATGTGTGTGTTTGTGCTAAGCTATAGTAGTCAAGTAAGTATACAGTAAGTATAGTTATAGAAGTTAGCCAAATCAGACAAAACCACCCAAATCATAAATAAAGAGAAACATAAAGTATATACAGTATATATATGAATGAGTTTATGTAATGAATAATTCATGACCCAGCTGAGGTGACGTGCATTTAGTCAGTGGCAGCGCTGTCTGTCAATCAGTCAGTCAGTATTTTCATTCATTGGCATTCTGTGATTTCTCAGATTAATACTACACCACTAAAGCTGGGAAAAAGCTTTAATCAGTTTTAAACTAACTACTTCAGCATTAAGGCCAGTGATTCTAGCTTATACAGCACCCTGGGTGAAACCCCCCCAAGCACTAGAACACTGGAGAGGACATACTGTTCAAAATGGCAGAGGAGATTGCGGTTTCTATAGTGAATGACTCGGCTATCACGAAATAGGGAGGAATAACCCCGCTTGGATAGCTATTTTTCCACAGAGAAAATAGTATGCATTGTACAAAAATGAAATTATCTTCAGAAAGCTGACTAACGCACTACATCATCTCTGCTTGGGAGTGGCAACAGACAGACACAGGTTATCGCACACGCGCCATATCTCTCTCTCTCTCTCACACACACACACACACACACACACACACACACACACACACACACACACAGACAGACACGCACACCCTTGTTTCTCCAAAACATATATATATATATATATATATATATATATATATATATATATATATATATATATATATATATATATATTAATTCAACTGATCACAAAGTATAGTCAGGACATTACTGATGTAAATAAAACAGCACCATCACTATTTGAAAAAAGTCAGTTTGATCAAATCTAGACAGACCCCATTTCCAGCAGCCATCATTCCAACACCTTATCATTGAGGAGTCATGCTAAATTGCTAATTTGGTACTAGAAAATCACTTGCTATTATATCAAACACAGTTGAAAGCTATTTGGTTCGTTAAATTAAGCTTTACATTGTCTTTGTGTTTGTTTTTGAGTTGCCACAGTATGCAATAGACTGGCATATCTTAAGGTCAATATTACGTCAAAAATGGCAAAAAAGAAACAGCTTTCTCTAGAAACTCATCAGTCAATCATTGTTTTGAGGAATGAAGGCTATACAATGATTTTATCCAAAGGTGTACACTACAGTCTTCAAAGACAAAGGACAACTGGCTCTAACAAGGACAGAAAGAGATGTGGAAGGCCCAGATGTACAGCAAAACAAGAGGATAAATACATCAGAGTCTCTAGTTTGAGAAATAGATGCCTCATATATCCCCAGCTGACAGCTTCATTTGAATTCTACCCACTCAACACCAGTTTCATGTACAACAATAAAGAGAAGACTCAGGGGTTCAGGTCTTATGGGAAGAATTGCAAAGAAAAAGCCACTTTTGAAACAGAAAAACAAAAAGAAAAGGTTAGAGTGGGAAAAAGAAACAGACATTGGACAACAGATAATTGGAAAAGAGTGTTATGGATCTTAACCCCATTGAGATTTTGTGAGATCAGCTAGACTGTAAGGTGCGTGAGAAGTGCCCGACTAGACACATCTATGGCAAGTGCTACAGGATGCGTGGGGTGAAATGTCACCTGAGTATATGGACAAACTGACAGCTAGAATGCCAAGGATCTGCAAAGCTGTCATTGCTGCACATGGAGGATTTTTTGATGAGAACTCTGAAGTAGTAGTTCTGAATTTTTTTTTCAAATTGTAAGAGTAAATTTTCACGTTATTAATGTCCTGACTATACATTGTAATCAGTTGAATGCAACTTTGCTGAAAAAAGTACCAATTTCTTTCCATAAGAGCAAAACCTGTACATTATTCCAAACTTTTGGCTGCCAGTGTATATATACGTGCATTCAGAAAGTATTCAGACACCTTCATTTTTCACATTTTGTTATGTTGCAGCCTTATGCTAAAATGCTTTAATTTTTTTTCTCACATTAATCTACATTCCATACCCCATAATGACAAATCTTAAACCAGATTTTTGATAACTTTTCAAATTTACTAAAAAGAAAAACTGAAATATCACATTGACATAAGTATTCAGACCCTTAAATCAGTATTTAGTTGAAGCACCTTTGGCAGAGATTACAGTCTTTTTGGTTATGATGCAACAAGCTTTGAACACCTGGATTTGGGGATTTTCTGCCATTCTTCTCTGCAGATCCTCTCAAACTCTGTCAGGTTGGATGGGGACTGTCGGTGGACAGCCATTTACAGGTCTCTCCAGAGATGTTCGATTGGGTTCAAGTCCAGGCTCTGGATGGACCACTCAGGGACATTCACAGAGTTGTTCCTAAGACACTCTTGTTTTGGCTGTGTGTTTAGGGTCATTGTCCTGTTGGAAGGTGAACCTTCGGCCCAGTCTGAGGTCCTGTGCGCTCTGGACCAGGTTTTCATTAAGGATATCTCTGTATTTTGCTGTGTTCAGCTTTCTTTTAACCCTGACCAGTCCCCCAGTCCCAGCTGCTGAAAAACAGCCCCACAGCATGATGCTACCATCATCATGCTTCTCCATTAGTATAGTATTGATAATAATGAGCACTGCTTGGTTTCCTCCAGACATGTTCAATCTTCATTTAATCAGACCAGAGAATCTTGTTTTTCACAGTCTGAGAGTCCTTTAGATGCTTTTTTGCAAATTCCAAGCAGGCTTTCATGTGTCTTGCACTGAGGAGAGGCTTCCTTCTGGCAACTCTGCCATAAAGACAAGATCGGTGGAGTGTTGCAGTGATAGTTGTCCTTCTGCAAGTTTCTCCTATCTCCACACATGATCTCTGGAGTTCAACCAGAGTTACCATCGGGTTCTTGGTCACCTCTCTTACCAAGGCCCTTCTCCCCCAATTTCTCAGTTTGGCCGGGTGACCAACTCTAGGAAGAGTCCTGGTTGTTCCAAACTTCTTCCATTTAAGAATTATGGAGGCCACTGTGCTCTTGGGAAACTTCAATGCTGCCAACAATTTTTTGTAGACTTCCCCAGATTTGTGCCTCGACACAAACCTGTCTCTGAGCTCTGCAGGCAGTTCCTTTGACCTCATGGCTTGGTTTTTGCTCTGATATGCATTTTCAGCTGTGAGACCTTATATAGACAGGTGTTTGCCTTTCCAAATCATGTCCAATCAATTGAATTAGCCACAGGTGGACTCCAATCAAAGTGTAGAAACATCTCTAAGATGATCTAATTTCCAAGTGTCATAGCAAAGAGTCTGAATACTTATGTCAATATGATAGTTCAGTTTTGTCTTTTTAATAAATGTGCAAAATTATAAAAAATCTGGTTTTTGCCTTGTCATTATTGTGTATGGAGTGTAGATTGATGTGAAAAAATAATAATAATTTAAAGCATTTTAGCATAAGGCTGCAACATAACAAAATGTGAAAAAAATGAAGGGGTCTGAATACTTTCTGAATGCACAGTATATATATATATACAGAATATACAGTATATATATATTTTTTTGAGGAGTTTGTGCTCCTCACAAAAGTTTCACGCTCCCTTACAATAAGTTTTGTTTAACTCACAGAAAGTTTTGCGCTCCATTACAAAAATGTTGTGCTCCCTCACAATGTTTTGTGCTCCCTTACAATAAGTTTTGCGCTCCCTTACAATGAGTTTTGCACTCCTCACAAAATTGGTTTTATTGTTACCTAGTAACACATTTTGCTTTCCTTGCAACATGTTTTGATTTCCCATGCAATATGTTTTACGTCAATCACAATAAGTTGTACTTTTTTGCTTTCCTTTGGAATATGTTTTGCATTCCCTCACAATACTTTTATCCAAAATTATGAAAATTGACCATAGTTTTTAGTACAGTAACCATAGTTGAAATATGGTATTGGTAGTAAAACAATAGTTACCACAAAAAGATTTCAAAAATAATTGTGAGGGAGCGCAAACTAATTGTGAAGGAACACAAACTATTGTGAGGGAACCGAAAACTCTTGCGGGGGAATGCAAAACTATCTCAGAAAATAAATTCCCTCTCTGTCCTCCACAAGGCTCCATACAAATCACATTTGTGAATATGCATATTCAAACATGCCAATTTTCAGCAAATAACAACTTAAATTTTGGACTGCTCCACACATAAACCTATTGTTTGGTTTATGAAGAATTGGAATATGGCACAGGAGTCGTATCGACTACATTTATCGAACATATATGGTGCTTTTTTGCCCTTTTTGGAGCTTGAGAGCTTTTGTTGTATAGAAAAAAAAGCAGCTTAAACATTCTTTGAAATTTATCCTTTTGCTCTCCATGGAGGAAAGAAAGTCATAGGGGTTTGGAATAGGGGTGTGATGATTCACTCTGACAATGATTCGATTTGATTACGATTCTCTACCTAACAATTACGATACATCGTGATTCATCGTGAAATCTGAAACCAGTAATTACAGATGAAATGTCATGTGGAGACAGATACAGTCCAGGTGTTAATCGAGCAAGGTCATTTGAATGAAAAACTGTCTATCAGTAGTATGTAAAGGCAGTAACACAGGATGTGGTAACTGTGAGTTCCCTGTTCATTTTGGGACAAGGAAAGAGGCACCAGGTGGCTAAACGAAGATGCATCCGCTTATCAAGCCTGTTCACGAGAATGCAGTCGCATTTTCATGCAGGACTGTTTGCGGCACACACTGCAAAAGATAAAAATGTTTTATATTTTCATGGCTGCAGATTGTCATTGATCAATCACAGGTGACTGTAATCAACTGGATAGTTCCCCGTAGAACAATCTAAAACTGAACGAATT
The DNA here is from genome assembly GCF_019703515.2 of Myxocyprinus asiaticus. Lineage (NCBI taxonomy): Eukaryota > Metazoa > Chordata > Actinopteri > Cypriniformes > Catostomidae > Myxocyprinus > Myxocyprinus asiaticus. Next base: position 24,325,500 of record NC_059390.1, on the reverse strand, counting down.
AACGAGTGAGTTCACAGCCAATGTCTGCCCACCAGTCACATTTATTTATGCCAAGTTAAACTGTTTTATGGAGAAATTACAAATTTTATGGAGATACAAAAGCAATAACATAATATATCTTAATGGGGGAAGAAGGCAACAACAATGAACTTGACGTTGGTCAATGGATGCAAACAGTTTTGAATATTGACACAGACAGCCGAACTCGGCAGTATCCATCTGTCTATCCATCCGTCTGTCTGTCTGTGCGTCCATCCGTCCATCCATCCATCCTATCTTATGCAGTTTTGCGGGGTGAACTCGGCTGCATAAACTTTATTTCAAAGTGCGCTTTCTTTCCCTTTAATCTTGTGTGCTCCGCTCCGTGTCTGTTGCGAAAAGGTTAGTGTAATATGAGAAGGACACATTAATAATTTATAATGATAATCGATTCTTAAGGTTCGTAATCGATGCATAGAAAATTCTTTGACAGGTCGATGCACCGCGATGTATCGATGCATTTTTCCACCCCTAGTTTGGAACAACTTGAGGGTGAGTAAATATTTACATAATTTCCATATTTTGGCGAACTGTTGCTTTAAGCCACACCTTCTAAACTTTCAACTTTCAAATTCATGCAAATTGGCAACTCAGATATAATGTCTGTTGAACTGAGAACACATTCTTGCTACTTCCTTCATCATTTGACCCAGACACATTTAACTTCCTCTTGACTTGAGGTATTTGCTAAATTTCTTTTAGTGTGATGGGTGTGGAGCTTTCTGTAATAATATTACTTTCCCCCAAATGGACAGAACCAGAAAAATGTGATTAATCTGATAAAACTAATGAGGGACATTTTAATGCTCAAAATGTGTGCACTGAATTGCTTTAATGTGCCTTATCCAAACATGACATCCGTCCATTAAATGAGTAGACTCTGCCATAGTGTGAGACTCTGCCATAGTGTGTATATGTGTACGTATGCATGTGTGTGTGTGTACGCTCAAGTTTTGTCCTTTCTAAGAAATGTGGCACTTTTCTTCATGTTTGTTAGCCCATTATAAAGCCAGCTCATGGAATAAGAGTCAGGGCTTCGTGGTGCCTTCTTGTGTTGTAATGATCCAGCTAGCTGTCCAAACAAGATTTACTACCTAATGCAGTCATCACGCTGGCCTGTCGTGTTCAAGAATGACTCGAATGGCAATTGTTTGTTGGTGATCACAGCAAATGGCACATAAAGGCTAACCATTCTGTTTGCTGTCAATCAAGCATCGGGTATGATATTGATTTGTACAATAGATAGAATTAAACTGTTTTGGAGGAAATATGCATTGAAAAAAAATAAACCCACTAAATCTGAAAACTTACGTTAATTCACTGCCTTCAGTGCAATCAAAGTGGTGCTAAAGCTACAAACTCGTTACAACGTAACCACTTAAAATGTATTTAATGATGTAATTAATTGAGTTCTCTGAACACTCATAAAAGTGAGTAGAAATGACATAATTTATTGTGACAAGTTAAATAGATATTGATTTAGTCCTTTTTACTATGTAGTTAACATCTATATTGATTTTTCAGGTCCTTGATTTATATGCTGACCTTGATTTTTGGCACACATTTGTGCATTAAGAATTTGCGCTTTGGACACACACACAAACCAAACAAACAAAAAACAAGGACCATTTTGCACAAAGTTTTTTATCTTCTCCTACTGAACTAAGAAACTGCACTTCTTAGATCATTTGACCAACATTAAAAAATCATGACAAAATTAATAGAAGTATAATATAGTTATATTAGGGCTGGGAAATTTAACATGTTCATTTCTGCGATTAATATTTTTTTGTTTTACACGTAAAAAACAAATTACGCAATCAATGCAGTATCTGTTTTTTTACTTCCTAAAACTTCACGTGATAGGAGAGGCTACTCAGCCTTACAGGCTTTGATTAGGGTGGGGTCGGGGTTAGGACATCTGCTGCCTGCCAGGAGCAAACCCAAGCACTTATGTACAATTGGCGAAATTAACTAATGTTTTTCCCCACTTTCTGTGACTAAAATTGGCATATATAAATTTTAAGGAGAAACACACTCAACTCCACTGCACATCCTCATACAGAAACTGATTGTGTGGAGCAGTGCATGATTATTCATTACACGTGATGCATGTCCCGAGCATAATAAACATGGGAACGGATTTATTGAATGGAGAATGAAGACGTCACCCACAAACAGTAAACCAGACGTGCGAGAGATACGGGCAAGCTGCTGTATCTCTTCACATAGCCCGAAAAAGCACACACACTTTCCTCTGAACCATTTTCAAAAGCAAAACTGCATGACTGAGACCCAGCATGTGTGCGATTGAGACTGAGAAGGACCTGGACATTCAGCAAGCTGCAGACATACTTGTGGAGACTGAATGATAGCCAGAGAAAATGATAGTTTTGAGATTTTAAACTTCAGAAAATTAAACTTCAGCATTCAATATGTTTTATATCTGTATGTATAGTGTCTAATGAAGTATTGACAATGTACATTTAAGTTTCTCTTGCAAATAAAGTTTGATATGAATTGAATCTACCCATTGATCCTTTTATAAAATAAAGTCCACTGGAAAACACCAGAAGAGTTTGCCCAAATTGTGATTACAACGTGACCACTGATTTTATGGCACGTAAACATATACATGTTTTAAAGATTAATACTTGTAAAATGTGTCTAATTAACTCAATCTGCAAAAAAAAAAAAAAAAAAAAAAAACAATTACATTATTTGAGACAATGTATAAAGTCAATATACTATTTTTATGATGACTTTTTTAAATGTTTGTTGTCGTGATCAGTCACAGAATACATATCCAATACCATACAACTATATTGTACTATAATACAATAATACAATTTGTGTGAAAAGAAATGTTAAATTACTTTGGGATTCAAGCTCAGCAAATGGTGTCCCATTTCCTGTTTATTTCAAAATATCTCATATTTTGTGTCAACTTCTGTATGATTCTTACTATTAGTAAATGATGTGTGCATATTAAAGCTAACATATTTGTGAATAGTACTGTATGTGTGAGGTATTTTTTTGCAGGTTACATCTGTTGTATTTAAAGGCCTATGGTGAAAGGCGAAAACCGGTTCTTCAAATATGGGCCAATATCAAGGTTTACACATTAAACATTTCATTAAAAGTTATTTCTTTAAAACAATTCTTTAATGTGCTTTTGTAGTATGTATTTAGATTTCCACATTAATTCCATAAAGTCTGGTACAAATACCCCAAAAAATAAACAATTGCATTTTTTACAGTAAAGTCAATAGAAACAATAACAACATGTGGCCCCAGTTATTGATCTGAGAATGTATTTCAGTTTTGTTTTTTCCTTAAAATGACTAAAATGACTACATACTCTAAGTCATTGTTAACAGATAATGTGCTGCACAAACAGAAGGGCATGACCCTTGATTGTGATGTCATAATCTACATTTGTTCATTGCAAATGACGGGCTGAAAATATAATAGCATTATTTTATTGGTCAAAGATTTGCTACTGTTGTTCTGTTTCCCATTAGCAATGGTCTTTATGAAGATTGCTGGCCAGAGAACATGTTTATCAAGCACACACATCTTAATGAGCTTCAGAAAGTGTAGTGCACTTATGTAATTACCCTAATGAATATAATTTACCCCAGAGTAGTCTTTGGGTAGTTAGTAACTAACTTACTCAGTCTTGACTGGCTCCATCAAATGAGGACGCGCAAATACGTGGATACACATATGAAGAGAGCGCTCCTTTTAACTCGGAATGTGTGTGTGTACACCAGCATCGCTGTTTCCTCTGAGAATGCAAAGCTAAAGCCCTGTGGTGATTTTCTCACACACACACTTGTTTACACACTAAACATTACAGTGCTTGTGCGATGGGAAAATACACTCTCAGCACAACCCTCATGAAGTGTGTTTGTGTGTGCGCATTAATGTACCGAACTGCACCTTGAATAGTGTGTGTGAGAGAGAGAGAGAGACAGGCGAAGTACTTTCCACTCTGTTGTGGGCTGTTTGCTATTTTAGTCTTGCTGCTAATACACACACACTAAAATATCACAACTCTGCATTGCTTTGTTTGCTTTTCGGTTGTTATTTTAGTTCGTAAGATGGCGAGTGAGGTACATCCAGCCAAGAAAACATAACTGCAGTAAAAATGCGTTAACAATATTTCCTACCACAGGGTGTATGTGTAAAATTAGCAGGGTTGACTGCAGCCAGTCACCCTTTATCTGATCATTGATTATAATAAACATCAACATTTGATGTCTTAGATTGTCATTCATGACAAGCAGTCAATCGCAATGTGGTAGTCAATCTATGTGACCGATGTCGTTGTCATACATTAAGCTATGACGAATGTATTAACAGTGTAATTGGCATTACTAACATTAATAATACTACCTCAGAAGTATGTCAGCGAGTATGAGTATGCCACGCTCTGCTGCCACTTCATAGTAAAGTATTGTGAAAGTGGTGTCAGAATGGCGCTCGGTCCTGTCGCTTCAACACATACGCACCACCTGAGGCGAGCCGGTTTTGGAGTGTGTTTGTGCATTTTGTGTTTCCCAGAAGTTTTGTTCTTGGCTGTGACCTTTTGACACTAACACTCAGTGTTATAATATCATTGTGGTGTGTTAGAGTGTGTGTGTGGCTAAGAGTGTTTTTTATGCACATGTTTGCTTTAATAGCTTGTCATGTTGTAAACATTCATGCATGATTGACTTGCATTTCACATTTACACTATCAGTTAAAAGTCTGAAGTTTTGTATCATGGTCTTAACAGTTTGGTCACATAATTTAAAACTTTCCTTTTGTGTTAAATCATAGTTTCTATTTTTAAATGTGGTACAAATCCATAATGCATCTGTATCCATAACGGAGGGGCTCGAGCACAGGACTGGGCCTGAGCTCTGAAGATCATTGGGATATGTTTGGCAGGCTTAGATAAACAAGTTCCTCCTGAACTTATGTTTAGACCTTCATTTATATCAAAACAAACGTGTACAAAATAAAACAATGCAATACATATTTTCATATTAAATAGGAGAACTGTTAGTAATGACAGCTAGTGAGGTGTTTTGTGTACATATCTGAGAATGTGGCCCCTGAAAGGTGTGAAGCTTCCCTTACCATAGACACTGTCCATTTTCACACTGTTTTTGAAGCTAGCTGACCACCTTTTCCTTTGGCTTTAACACACACACACACACACACACACACACACACACACACACACACTATATGCTTATGATGTTTCATTTTAAGCTTTTGTCCAAAAAAACACCTGATGTTTACTAAAATGACACTAAATTTTACAGTTTTTTTGTTACTCCTATTTCCAAAGGACAAGGTGCACCTATTTACTGATGATAAATGAAACACTGGGTGATAGATGATACATGAGACTTTACAAATAAATTTAAATAGAACCAGAGAGAGAGTGAGTGAGAGGGAGTCAGTGGTAGCTGAATTGAGTTTCTGTCATGTGAGTAAGGTGTTTTACAGTTTTACATAAACTGTGACTGTTGGTGGTGAAAGCGAACTAAACATTGATGATAATGGCTTGGAAATATCTATCTGACGGACAGACGGACGGACGGATGGACAGATAGATAGATAGACTGATGGACAGACAGACAGATGGATAGATGGATGGATGGATGGACAGACAGACGGATAGATAGATAGGATAGACTGATAAACAGACAGATGGATGGATAGACAGACAGACAGGATGGATGGATGGGTGGATACAGACTGACGGATGGACAGATAGATAGGATAGATTGATAGATGGACGGACAGGTAGATAGGATAGACTGATGGATGGACAGACAGATAGATAGATAGATAGATAGATAGATAGACAGATAGATAGATGGATAGATGGATAGACAGATGGATGGACGGACGGACGGACGGACAGACTGACTGACTGGAGGGATAGATGGATGGATACAGACAGACAGACAGACAGACAGACAGACAGACTGACTGACTGACAGATTGACTGACTGGATACAGACTGACGGGCAGACGGATGGATGGACATATAGATAGGATAGACTGATAGATGGACGGACAGATAGACAGACAGACAGAGAGACAGATAGACAGATAGATAGACGGACGGACGGACCGGCCGGCCGGCCGGCGATACAGACTAACTGACTGAATGGATTCATGGATGGATGGATAGAACTACACTACCCATAATCCAGTAGAGAAACATCCACCAACCAGTAAATCACTGCTTATAAAGTGCACCAAACAAGCTCTGCAGTGACCGCCCACTCCCATGATGCACCGTGAATGGCACTGTGGTCTCCCTACACTCTCAAACTACTTGTAGATTTGCAAATATCAAAACATTTTGCAATGAAATGGAAAAATATTGTTTATATACTTAGAATAAACAACTTTAAATCAATCATTTGAAATATTTCCATATTTCTTTGGAAACATTGCTTCATGGGATTGTAGTTCATTCCCTCATGAATATCTTTAAGTACACATTCTTGTACCTTTGTCCTTTTGTCCAATTTTCAAATATTTTTAGCTTCAAATCAAAGTTTGTAATGTGTTGATTTACCCTTCGAGCTGGTCAGTTTGTGGCTTAGAATTTTTTTTTTAATGAAGGTTTTTATGAAATTCCTTTGGAAGAAATAAAATGGGAAAAATACATCTGGAATCAAGACAGCTTGAAAGATGGCCAGGCACTGTTGCGCTCTATAACATAACACTTGACTTTGAAAAATCATATTCCCCAACATTGTTTATGTCTGTGTTTGTAAAGACTGTGTGTAGCACAAGTTGTTGTTTAGTTCAAATTTCGAAGAGTCGAGGGCCACTCACACACCTACTCACACACACACAACCACATCTATTAATAGCTGACGGATATAAAAATCTGTCACAACTGTAAACATAACCTGTAGAGATCTTGAGCAGAGTATTCTGTTTGATACAATGATATAGAGTCATTTTGACAATTTTAAGAGGCGTTTGGTGTTGACAAACAACTTAATTTCATCCCTGAAAGTTTTTCTTACCCAACTAACTTGCTCCTTTGCAATTTTGTTTTTCCAATCCATTTAATGTTATACCTACAGAACACATATTCACAGCATTGTTTACAGTTATTTGAAATGCCTGGGTGGCTAATCATAAATACGAGTTAGAGATCATTAAGGCTAATAGTTATTGTCATGGTTTTGGCAACAGTTCAGCTTGAATGCTAGGTTCTTTTAAACCACAGATTCAACATTAATAAAAAATAATTGCAATTCTGTCTGAAAAAATTTAGCCGATTCTCGAAAATGATTCATCATCCTACATTACAGTTACAATATTTTTGCTTTTAGCTCTGCCGAGGTAGGTTTAGCTTAGCAAGGCTAAGATCAGGGGAATTGTTTGGTTTCATAACTAGATACTGTAGTTAGACAGACTGACAGATAAATGGAGCTGATTCTTGAAACTGACTTATCATCTGGTTTCTGGTTTTGCTTTTACAGTTTAGCTTCTGCTGAGACAGGTTTAGCTTAGCATGGCTAAACTCACAGTGAAGCTCAGTCTATGATTTTGCCTGTGTTTCTATAGTTTAAGTCTACATTAAGGACTTAAGTTTAGAGTAAATCGATGATCAGGGGAATAATTTAGTTTAATAACTCCTCATGCTTCAAGGGGGCAGGCTAATAGTCAAGGCCAACATACTCAAAGCTAAGTATGTGTGATATGGGACACTTTTTCTATATTATTATTGTAATTATAACATGATTTAATTTTTGTTAAGAGCCAGGTATTCTATAAAAAAGAAGAAATCATCCAATGGATCTCTTTAATATCTCAACTGTTTCTTCAAGACAGTGATATTAAGTAGAAAGCATGTTTCACAGATGTTTCTCCTCCACCAAAGACCCCAGTAATTTCGCATGTGCCTGTTCTGGAGTTTCAGAACAGATATAAAAAATGTATCACACTGTGCTCAGATTTGCAAAGATAGAAAGTCTTCTAAATATGTATTTTCAATATAAATTCAAGCATTTCTCACAAAGTTCCTCCAAGATTAAATTATCAGCTGTGCTATCTGCATTAATTTTGTTGCTCATACTTTTGTCTTGTTCATGTCAATTTTTATTCACCCTAAGGAACTTTAAGAGACAAATCTGAGTCGATACTTTGATGAAACAGAACTGAGAACTCCCCCCCTGAGCTATTAAAGAGCAACATCTGAACAATAAAAATTGGTTATTACACAAATCATAACATTTACATATTGTGACAACACTATAAGCCCCAACGGTTACTTTCTTTTTGTGAAACTTAGTGAGCAATTATTTGCAGTGTTTTGATCATCAACAGCAATCTGTATACTCTATGTAGACCAGTGTCATATACAGTGTTATTGCCTGTGTTTGTGTGTGTTTTTGGTTATTCACCACAGTTATTGCACCCACTCAGCACAGATCTGAAATCACCTTTGACAGGATGGGAGAATACACACATCAACACAATTTAACCTCACTACTAAAGACAGGATGAACCGTACCTTTCTCTCTTTGTCTCTGAGGAAGACAGTAGCTGTGGTGTCACTTCACATGCTGTTTCACCTAGCATTTCGCCCCCACATGACTCCTTTCCTCTTACTCACAGGAAGTTGCGGGCATGCCATATAGCCAAAGAACATGGCTCTTTAAAAGTCAAATTGACTACTTTAATTGTTCTTTTATGTGGTTTAATTTGTTCTTTTGAGCAGTCATCATGAGCTGTTGTTATATAGAGAAGAGCAATGTGAAGATTCTTAAAAAGATCTTCCTTTGTGTTACAGAGGAAAATGACAGCATACAGGTTTGGGATGACTTGGGGGTGAGTACTGACATAATTTTTGCTGAATTTTTCCCTCAACTTAAAACAGCTGAAAAGCCTGTTATGATGTAAGATATCAAACAACATCAGGCAAGTTCAATAAAATGAGAATACAGTGAACTGGGACAAACAGCGGAGGTGGTGCACCGTTTATACCGAATGGACCACAACAGAAATGAAAATACTCACATCCAAAAACTCCACATGCAAAGAAATTTACATGTTCACATGTGAGTGTGTGTGTGTCTTTGTTTGGTGATTGTTATTACATTAAACACAGGAATAGGGGTTGTGTGGAGATGAGGATTTAGAAGAAAGATAATGCTACATGGCGTGATAGATTCTCAAAAATAACCTCTGACATAAAAACACAATTAGAACAAACTATTTAAACAACCACTTAATCCCTTTAGTATATCTTCCCATGTTGCTGTGCAGACCTGTCATGCCAGTTACACTAATATCCATTTGTAATGTCATACATGCACATGCACACACACAGGCACACTTTGAAAATAAACATGCATTTTTCAGGTAGGCCTATCCATGCTTCAGTTTGTGTGTATGTGAACAAATTTGGATATATGGGTATTTACGCTTCTGCGGTGGTTCATTTGGCATAAACAATGCACCACCTCCACAGTTTGTCCTAGTTCAGTGTTCTTGATTTATTGAACTTGTTTGATGTTTTCTGATGTCTTCATGACCATTTTTTAGCTGTTTTTCAGTTAAAAGAATAATGAATGGGCATTTGAGTTTCTGTTGTGGTCCATTTACATTGTTGGGACTTTCCATTGTCCTCAATAGTTTATATTCTGAGCTAATGATATATTTTCTAAACCCTAAACGTAACCCTCACACAAACCTTTTGCCATTGTTACAGTTTCTTTAACATTATTTGTTTGTCTATTAAGCCATTTTCCTTTGTTGGGACATTTGGTCGGCAAAACCTGACACCCCAAACACACACACACACACACACACACACACACACACACACACACACACACACACACACACACACAGGCATATATTGCATGTTCCACTCCACACCTCTCTGCAGGTGATGACAGATTAAGGGGATTTCATTTCATGCAAGGGTCTTCAGGGCAGAGTGTGTGATCCTGACCTGACCTCATACACGCACATACTCGTACACTCCGCTGGGCTAATCCTGAGACAGTAGAATGGCCCAGATTAGGTGGTTTATTTACGGAATTATTATTCAACTCCAGTCTTTAGGACTCACTGTGTGTAGTTCAGTTTTGTGTCAGGGCTATGTATTGTACAGAGGTCTGTGCATCTCAACACAGTTTAGGGAATTTCACAAAACATATCATGGCAATTTCTATATACATTTTAAAATATATAAAAATGTATACAATTGTCCAGCATTCTATCATTCTATCAAGTGATAGAATATCCTACAAAGATTTTTTATTTATTTTTTTGTAAAGAAAAATTTTGTTTTGATAATTCATTTATACCAGTGGTTCCCAACCCTGTTCCTGGAGGCCCCCCAACACTACACATTTTGGATATCTCCCTCATCAATCACACCTGATTCAACTCATCAACTTGTTAGTGGAGACTCCAAGAACTGAATTGGGTGTGTTAGAAAAGGGAGATAAACAAAATGTGCTTCCAGGAACAGGGCTGGAGACCACTCATTTATACAATACATAATAAATGTAAGGAGAATTAAAACTTTTTAGCGGTGCTTATGATGTGGGCCACTAAGCAAACAATCTAACAACCCAATAAGAATATGCTAAAAACTACTTTGGAAGCCATAACAACACTTTGCATTACAACCATTGACAAAAGCACAGCACTGTAGAGGCAAGTTTTGTATTGGCAAACACCACTAGTGATGTCCAGTTCATAAACGAATCGTTCTTTTAAACCGGTTCTTTTCAGTGAACCGGTTGAACTGATTCATAAATCGGACTGTATTGGTTGGAACAGTTCACATCTTAAGTCACTCAATCAGTGAACCGGTCTCTGGGACCCATCTGATTTTACGACTCGAAATGAGCCGAGAATCAAGAGTAATTTGATCCTAGAATTAGTGATGTCTGCTTTTGCTAACGCTTCTTTGCAATGAACCACTCCAATTAGTAAGTGAATCAGACTGAACGATCCAGCTCTCGAGTCAACAGTACAATGATCCGAGAACCGTCTATTTTGGACAGAGAAATAGATGTCTCTTGGAATGACAACTTGTCTAAGACCATTCGTATTGAACGTGCACAAAATTTTTTGAACATAACACTGATAACCATAAACACCCTTTAAGATAACTTCATAGAAAAAAGAAATAACATAAAAATGTGCCAACATATGGTTTTATTTAAATATGTTTGAGCATCTATGCTACAATACTGGAATGTCAGGAATCATGTAATGATCTTTTTTGGAACTGGTTCATTGAAACAAACCTTACAAAAGAACCGGTTGGCATAAATGAATGACTTTCCATAAAGCACCACTAATATTCTCTTTGGAAATCTAGTTTTGTTTACTATACCTTACCGATTACCTTAGAATGTTACATACATCTATAAATATGTTACATTATAATCCATCAGGACAGGAGACCTGCCTTAACCCATCTGCTTTAAGTATACAGGGTAGGGCTCTCTCTATTTGATATTATGTTCTTTGGTATAGTGTGTGTTAAGGATTAATATAACACCTTGTGGTATTCAGTGTAATTTTCAGGCTGAAAATGTATCAGTGTAGCACAGCAGTAGAACGAACATGCCCGCAAAGCACAGATAGAGCTCGGAACTTTATAACATGATTGCAGCCATTTGAACATCTGCCTTGCACTGCGAGGCACGGTGCGAGCGTGAAGTGAAAGTGTGAGATTGAGGCGATCGTCTGTGTTCCGCGACTTCTACCGGGTCCTTGAATAATGTATAACATGCCAGTAAAGGCAGCCGGTGGAGTTTCTGGTGCCCCCCTAGGGAGTTAGTGCCCTGTGCTCCAGGAAAGAGTATGTCTGTCAAAACTCCATAAAAAGATGTAAATAAATCCTGTCATAATACACTTACAACTGCCATATTTTGTACACAATTTGAATTGAGTTGTATTGTGTTCATTTTCTGTTGTTCAACTCTGTTGGTGGGGTAGGTTTTACGCCAGAAAATTTTTTTTTCAAGACAAGTATTTTTGTCTTGTTTTCCTGTAAAATTATCTAAACATTCTTAAAACGTGATTTATTTACCTGTCAAGCAAAATGGGATAAGATATTAAGTCTTGTTTTAAGGTAAATCTTACAAAATTTGTGAACTTTAGACTTAAAAAAAGAAAAAAAAAATCTGCCAATGGGATAAGCAAAATAAACTTAATTCAAAGGGAAAACAAGTTTAGTTTGCTTACCCCATTGGCAGATTTTTTTCTTGTTTTAAGTCTAAAGTTCACTAAATTTGATTAGATTTCTCTTAAAACAAGACTTAAAATCTTATGCCAGTTTGCTTGGCACCATCATATCATCATGATGGCGCTGTGGATGGCAGCCTCGGTGTAGAGTGCTCCTATTGTTTTGTTGTTTTTGTTTGTTTGTCCTGTGTTTAGTAATCTTTTTCCAGTCAGTTTTACCAGAGATGAACTGCTGAACATTCGACAGCTTATACCAGACAGTCTTTTCCCGGTTTTTGAATATTCAGACGTTTTGCTAGACATTTTAATCGGAGGCACGGCTTTGTTGTTCAGGAGACGCAGGCGAGGAAGACGAGCCAGTGCACTGGTCAAACTCCGTCGGCGGGGCTTTCGAACAACGCTGCCGAACATTCATCTTGCGAATCTCCGCTCTCTTCCTAACAAAACAGATGAACTACATCTCCTCACCCGCACAAACAAGGACTTTTCAACCTCTGCTGCCTTGTGCTTCACAGAAACCTGGCTGAGTGAAGCCATTCCGGACAGTGCGTTACATCTGCCGGGCTTCCAGCTGTTCAGAGCAGATCGCATCGTGGAGTTAATGGGGAAAACGAGAGGCGGTGGAACATGCTTTTACATCAATGAAAGTTGGTGTACAGATGTAACAATGTTAAAGAGGATGTGCTATCCTAATTTGGAAGTGCTCTTTATTAACTGTAAGACCTTCTACTTGCTGCGGGAGTTTTCCTCGTTTATTCTGGTGAGTGTGTATATCACGTCAAACGTCTGTTTGAATACGGCGCTGCAGCAGCTGGCTGATCAAATCACGGACACGGAACAACAATACCCAGACTCAGTTATTATTATTCCTGGGGATTTTAACAAAGCAAATCTCACACGTGAACTGCCCAAATACAAACAGCACATTACATGCCTCACCAGAGACAGGAACATACTGGATCATTGCTACACAACAATAAAGGATGCATATCTCTCTGTCACTAGAGCAGCTTTGGGACTCTCTGATCACTGTCTGGTTCATCTTCTTCCAACTTACAGGCAGAAATTAAAATCAACCAAGCCAGTAGTAAGGACTGTAAAGAGATGGACCAATGAAGAAGAGCGGGAACTACAAGCCTGCTTCGATTGCATGGATTGCAGTGTTATTGAGACTGCAGCCAATGACCTGGACGAGCTCACATATACTGTTACATCATATATCAGTTTCTGTGAGGATATGTGCATTCCAACTAGGACTTATTTAATGTTCAACAACGACAAACCATGGTTTACAGCAGAGCTCAGGCAACTTCGTCAGGCCAAAGATGATGCTTACAGAGGTGGGGATAAAGTCTTGTACAATCAGGCCAGGAACACACTGAACAAGGAAATCAGAGTGGCTAAAAGAAGATACTCTGAGAAGCTGAAAAACATGTTTTCAGCTAACAACCCTGCATCAGTGTGGAGTGGCATGAAACAACTCACAAATTACAGGACTCCTACCCCCAACCCTGTGGTGGACCAACAACTGGCTGACGACCTGAATGTGTTCTACTGCAGATTTGACAGGCCCAATCTCACACCCCACACCCACTCTGACCTTCACTTCACACAAACACCAACACCTCCTGCAACCCCCCTCTTCCTCCCTCCTGCTATTCAACCTGCACTTAAGATCTGTGAAGATGATGTGAGCTGCGTCTTTCGGAAACAAAAGACGAGGAAAGCATCAGGCCCAGATGGCGTCTCACCAGCGTGTCTTCGATCCTGTGCTAACCAGCTGGCCCCCATCTTCACACAGATCTGCAATAGATCACTGGAGCAGTGTGAAGTCCCATGCTGCTTCAAACGCTCAATCATTATTCCTGTCCCAAAGAAACCAAAAATCACAGGACTTAATGACTACAGACCTGTCGCCCTGATGTCTGTGGTCATGAAATCATTTGAGAGACTGGTGTTGGCCCACCTGAAGAACATAACTGGACCCTTTCTAGATCCCCTTCAATTTGCTTATCGAGCAAACAGATCTGTGGATGATGCAGTCAACATGGGATTGCATCATATCTTGCAACATCTGGACAGACCAGGGACATATGCAAGGATCCTTTTTGTGGACTTCAGTTTGGCTTTCAACACCATCATCCCAGCTATACTCCAGAATAAATTACACCAACTCTCTGTTCCCATGTCTATCTGTCAGTGGATTACCAGCTTTCTGACAGACAGGCAGCAGCTTGTGAGACAGGGGAAACTCACTTCCAGCACCTGTACAATCAGCACTGGTGCCCCCCAGGGATGTGTGCTCTCCCCACTACTCTTCTCCCTCTACACCAATGACTGCATCACCAAGGACCCCTCTGTCAAGCTCCTGAAGTTTGTAGACGACACCACTGTCATCGGCCTCATCTGAGATGACGATGAGTCTGCATACAGAAGGGAGGTTGAATAGCTGGCTGTCTAGTGCAGTCAAAACAACCTTGAGCTGAACACACTCAAAACGGTGGAGATGATTGTGGACTTTAGGAGGAACACCCCAACACTGACCCCCCTCACCATTCTAAATAGCACTGTGGCAGCAGTGGAGTCATTCAGGTTCCTGGGCACTACCATCTCACAGGACCTGAAGTGGGAGACACACATTGACTCCACTGTGAAAAATGCCCAGCAGAGGTTGTACTTCCTTCGCCAGCTGAGGAAGTTCAACTGTCACAAGCGCTGCTGATACAGTTCTACTCAGCGGTCATTGAGTCTGTCCTCTGCACTTCAATAACTGTCTGGTTTGGTTCAGCTACGAAATCAGACATCAGAAGGCTACAAAGGACAATTCGGACTTTACCACCTAGAGACTACCCAGAACACCATAGCAACCTCTATAGTAATGCCCTGGCAACCACCCAAAACACCATTTACATTTTTCTTCAGAAAATGTGAAAATCTGGTTGAAATCTGAAAATCATCTAAACAGGATTTTCAAGAAGTGACTTTAAATCTATGATGAACATATTGATTTCATTGTGACATACATCTGCGACTACACCAGAAACAAGAAAAGTAAAAGAAAACAAAGAAAGCACAAAAAATCTGTTTCCCCCATTTATACTTGTATTTAATCAAAGCACAAATGTACAGTTCAAGCAGAATTCGTAGTTATTTTAGTGTGTTACCTGTATTAACTGAGCTTCAGATATGTATGCTTGTCATCTGCATCACTGCATGTTTTAAGTTTTTTTAAATGTATGATCAGACGATATTTCCTTTTAAAGATGCATGTAACCAGCAGAGTTTAAAACTCTTGTTTTAGTGCAGAATTTGATTGGCAGGTGAGTAGGTGCTGCTTTACTACTGTTCGAGCGCATTTGAACGAATAAGCGTTTACAGTACTAGCCCAGTATGATCACATGCATTTTCTAACCACATTCAACCACCTTTGAATGTTATTGAAGTGGACAAATCTCAAAACGTTTTGGACCCAGTTAACACCAGTCTTTGGTGTCGTCCTTTTTCAAATGATTCATCGAAAACACATCTTAATACTAGTGTAAATGGGGCCTATGACATTCTGATCCCAGGTTATGGCTTGGGTCCCTCCTTCGATATAATTTAAATCTAAGGGATTTTTTTTTCAATTGTTTTTTTGTCTTCAGATGAAAATTGTTAATTTTAGACATTGTACGTCTGATCTTACAAAAATAATAGCACACCCTTCCTCAACAAGTGATTTGATGTATCATTCATATTCATAGCCCAAATTGTACAAAGCTTAAAATCTAACCACTAAACACCACTGCTTTTCCCGTGGCTATATCTTAGCTGAACTCTAAAGGCTGAAACATACTCTATGCAAGTATGTGATTGCAGATGTTTCTAGATAGGCAAGCTTGCATTTGTGTGCTGTTGTATTTCAGAATCTGTCAGACCACAATTCATAACACAATTCAAGTACGTGTTGCATTTTCAACGTTGCCACAAAAGGCACTATAGCGAGATTAGTGAGAACTGTCCGCTTCTATGGTGAGTTTTCCCTTGAGTGTTGAGGTTAGTTACCGCTACAGTAATGCAAGAACGCACTTGTCCTCATATGATTGACTGGTTAATTCCTAACAAGAGCTACACCACATTAATATGAGTGACACCGTGGAATTGCACTTCCTTACAAAAGCGAAATGCCGTTTCTGTGAGGGCACCGCACTGCTCGTAATTCTTGGAAAGTGAGATGAATATGACCTCTAATTGCAGCACCCCAACACACAAATACACATTTCCATTCTCTTTTCTAACACACTCATGGATCAGTGCATGAGATAACATTCCCACCCTTAGTAGTATCCCTGCATGCATGCATAAACCCATGCTTTTTTGGACATTGTGCCATGGTATTACCATGTTGTTCCCTATCTGTCACTCACTCATTGTTGTGTCGATGTAGTGACACTAGGGGTCACTCTTGGGAGCCCCAAACACCTCTGATCTTTGAAAAAAGGCCAATGGGAATTGGCGAGTGGAATTTGCATGCCACTCCCCTGGACACACGGGTATAAAAGGAGCTGGAATGCAACCACTCATTCAAATTTTCTCTTCGGAGCCGAGCGGTTCTATTCATTGAGCTGAATTCTCCGCGATTCTCATTCACCTCCTCTGCTGGATTCTATGACGCATTTCAGCGGCTTCTCCCCCTCTGCACTGTTGCAGTGCAGAGAACGCACCTGGGTGCTTCGGCAGAAATAACTAAAACAAAAAGAGTATATTCTAAAAGAGTATATTTTCTTCTAAAAGAGCGGCACACACGGAACATCTTTTTAAAGGTGTCTTTCCATTTGTGTGTTATTACTGGTTGCGGTTGTTATCTCTCGACTTCTGACGGCCACGATCGCTGTCTTACGTGTCTGGGCGCTGCTCACATGGAGATGGGAAGACGATGAGCTCTCGAGCGCAGCATCGGAGAGCGGGCTCGTTCAGTCTGATGCGGAGGCTTCGGCTGGGCTTCCTCCCTCGGGTACGGTCGCCCAGTTGCAGGCCGACGCAGAGCTGGCCGACATGCTTTCCCGGGTAGCCACGAGCGTCGGGTTAGAGTGGAACCCTCCACTCTCCCCTGAACCCTCGCGGCTCGACGATTGGTTCCTCGGCTCGGAGCACCGCTCACGGCTGCACCCAGCCCCGGTCCCTTTCTTCCCGGAGGTGCATGAGGAGCTGACAAGATCGTGGAGGGCACCTTTCATGACCCGATCCCGATCTCTCAGCATCCCCGCCCTCACTACCCTCGATGGTGGGGCGTTCAGGGGCTATTTGGGGATCCCCCAGGTGGATAAGGCGCTCGTGGTGCACTTGTGCCCACAGAGTACCACAACCTGTTGTGGGCACCCAAAGCTCCCATCCAGAACCTGTAGGTTCACGTCGTCACTGGCAGTTAAGGCCTACGGTGCCGCTGGACAAGCCACCTCCGCCCTGCATGCCATGGCTCTCCTGCAGGTACACCAAGCCAAGGCACTGAAAGAACTGCACGAGGGTAGTTCTGAGCAGGGATTGATGCAGGAAATGCGCTCGGTGAACAACTTTGCTCTCCAGGCGACGAAGGTCACGGCGCGGTCTCTCGGGCGGGCGATATCCACCAGGAATGTCCAGGAATGCCACCTTTGGCTCAACCTGGTCGAGATAAGAGAGGATGACAAGGCACGGTTCCTTGACATCCCCATCTCCCAGGTTGGCCTGTTCGGCGACACCGTCAAGGACTTTGCCCAGCAGTTCTCGGCAGTGAAGCAGCAGAAGGAGGCCATTCAACATATCCTGCCCCGGCGTGGCTCAAGACCCCGCAGCCCATCTGCTTGTCCCCAAAGGTGTCCTCCTGCTGCAACAGCAACCGCTCCGCCACAGCCCACCCCCACGGCACGGTCCCGGCGTGGAGCCCACCGCAGGAAGCAGACGCCACCCATCTCACAGCTGGCTGCCAAGAACCCGAGACGGGCGACCCAGGGACGAGGAGACCCGCTGCTCTGGAACTGGTGAACAGACCACTCCATCCCCCAGTGGAGGGCCGGGAGGAGAATCTTTTGTTTAATTTTCATTTAATTTCACCGCATGCCCAAGAGGTTGCGGTACCCAAAAGTTCAACAAAAGAGCGGTTTTCTTGTTCCCTGGGTCACATATCCGGTGCGCATGGCCGTCATCACGACCACCGTCCACCATTCCATTTCAACAGGTTTGGCGCTCCAGCAGCGCCCCCCCGCCCCTGCGCACCCAGCTGTGGCACAAGCATGCCCACACCGGGATAGTTCCGACAGACTGCAGGGATGATATAATTCCTCCCTCCTCCCCGACCGATCCTATGGGGGGTATCAGGAGCCAGGTAAGTGCTTCGATGTCCCTCGACTCAGCACGGCCACGTGGTTCAAGCCCCCTCGACGTGGCGCCTCAGGCTCCGCCCCGCCATGAGGCCCCACCCACTGGTACATCTGACAAGATTGTCCCCTTGGTCCCCCTCACCCGGAGCTTGGACGCGTGGCTCGCACTTTCCAACCTGTCGCAATGGCTGATCTGGACCATCCGACTCGGCTATGCGATTCAGTTCGCCAGGCATCCGCCCAGATTCAGCAGCGTCCGCTTCACCGTGGTGAAGGGCGGGAACGCCACGACCTTGCACGTGAAAATCACTACCCTTCTACGGAAGGGTACGATAGAGCCTGTCCCTCCGGCCGAGATGAGGAAAGGGTTTTACAGCCCCTACTTAATCGTACCAAAGAAAGTCGGTGGGTTGCGGCCAATCTTGGACCTGCGAGTTCTGAACCGGGCTTTGCACAGACTCCTGTTCTACCTCGACACAGACCCTTCCTGCGGTTTGCTTTTGAGGGCCGGGTGTACCAGAACAAGGTCCTCCCCTTTGGCCTGTCCTTGTCCCCTCGCATCTTCATGAAGGTCGCAGATGCAGCCCTTGCCCCACTAAGGGAAGTGGACGTTCGCATCCTCAACTATCTCGACGACTGGCTAATCCTAGCTCACTCTCGGGATGTGTTGTGTGCGCACAGGGACCTGGTGCTCACACACCTCATCCAGCTGGGGCTTCGGGTCAACTGGGGAAAGAGCAAGCTCTCCCCGGTTCAGAGCATCTCTTTTCTCGGCTTGGAGTTGGACTCAGTCTCGATGACGACGCGCCTCACGAACGAGCATGCACAGTCGGTGCTGAACTGTCTGAAGGCGTTCAGACAGAAGACATCGGTCCCACTGAAACTTTTTCAGAGGTTCCTGGGGCATATGGCA
This sequence comes from Myxocyprinus asiaticus, assembly GCF_019703515.2. NCBI lineage: Eukaryota > Metazoa > Chordata > Actinopteri > Cypriniformes > Catostomidae > Myxocyprinus > Myxocyprinus asiaticus. The sequence goes on along the minus strand of NC_059390.1, from coordinate 24,305,961 downwards.
TCCTCAGCGGTGGCCACACCGCTTGGGTTGATGCATATGAGACCTCTTCAGCACTGGCTTAAGACTCGAGTCCCAAGATGGGCATGGCGCCGCGGGACACATCGCATGGTTGTCACGCTGATCTGTCACTGCCTCTTCTACGGGCATGGGTTCCCCTAGAACAGGTCTCCAGGTGCATCGTGGTTACGATGGTTGCCTCCAAGATGGGCTGGGGTACCGTATGCAATGGGCACAAAGCTGCCGGCTTCTGGACTGGCCCGCGCCTACATTGGCACATCAACTGCCTTGAGTTGATGGCAGTACTGCTCGCCCTGCGGAGGCTTCGGCCGTTGATCCAGGGCAAGCATGTGTTGGTTCGGACAGACAACATGGCAATGGTGGCATACATCAACTGCCAAGGCGGCCTATGCTCCAGTTGCATGTCACAACTCACCCACCGTCTCCTCCTCTGGAGTCAGCAGCACCTTAAGTCGCTGCGAGCCACTCACATCCCGGGCGACCTCAACACCGCAGCAGACGCTCAGGGGAGAGTGGAGACTCTACCCCCAGGTGGTCCAGCTGATTTGGAGTCGATTCGGTTGAGCACAGGTAGACCTGTTTGCTTCCCGGGAGTCCTCCCACTGCCCGCTTTGGTACACCCTGACCGAGGCACCCTTCGGTATAAACGCGATTTGAATTATGGGGACACTAGAAATGTCCTCATAAACCACATTTATAGCATAATACCCTTGTAATTACCAGTTTGTAACCTAAAAAAAGTCCTCGTAAACCACTTAAACCTGCCCCCCCCCCCCACGCACACACACAAACAAACAATCACACACATGCAGATAGATACAGTAGATAGATAGATAGATAGATAGATAGATAGATAGAGAGAGAGAGAGAGAGAGAGAGAGAGAGAGAGAGAAAGAGAGAGAGATTAGGTGCTGACATAGTGTTGACCGAACGACTTGGAGCACTCACCCAAACTCATAAAAGAGCTCTTAAACACTGAATACAGAGGCACGTGAAGTGTGTATATGAGTGTTGAGTAGTTGAGTGTTTGACTTCTGATCTGCATGTAAGAGGTAAGGGTATGTTTACCCTGAGGATGGGCTTGTGTGTGTGTGTGTGGAATGGTTTGGGGTGTGTTTACCCTGAGGAAGGAAACTGTCAGTGCTGTTTGCTCCTGTGTCAGGCAGAAGCCCCACCCCTTTCTCTGACAGTGGGGGAGGAGCTTCTGGTACAGAATTCAGCCAAATAAGAAGGAATTTATTTAGTTATATACACAAACTCTGTCCGGTCATCTCTCTCACATGCACACAGACACACACTCACTCAGGAAAGGGAGGCAAACTGGCAGACTCCAATAAACCCCAATATTTTGATTGACGGGTAGTTTTGAGAGGATTTTAGGTTTACTGAGGCATTTTGTGAAGGAGACCACATTCCTGACCAGATCATGAACTGCTCACCTTTCTACACTTTTATTTATTTATTTTCTTATCTTTTCTTTTTTCTGTAATCAGTCTCTTTCTCTCTTTCTGTTTCCTACATTCACTCCCCCAATTGCTCAGAGGATGCTTTTTTCACACCAGTAGCTTAGCTCAGATCATTTGGTCTTAAATGGATGAGAAATAATGAAAATCTCACACAATTGATTGAAGACTTTGATGTCTTGGGAAATCTGAGGACAGTTTGAGACATTGTAGATATCTCTTCTGAAACAGAAGAGGAGACAAGAGTGAAATTACTGGGGTCTTTTTGTCAGGAGAAAAATTTGAGACTTCTAAAGTGATTTGATCTTCATTTAGTCTTATTGCTTTCTATGAACACATTCAATATAAAATGTATTTTAATTTGTGATTTTATTTTTTAATGGCCCTTTAACACATTCACACCCAGTGGCAAATTCTCAGGGCCAGCAAAGCCTTCTCTGCTGGCCTAACATGCCTAATAAATAAAACATTTTCATCATGTCATTCTCATTCACCTTTTTGCCTATGTTTTTTTAATCGATTTCCACAATTCATCTACAAATGAATAGGGAAAAATAAAAAATTTATCCAATCAGAATTTATTCCTCAATGCTTACAAGCAAAGCGTGAAGGCTGTTTCACATCGCATGCCGAAGCTGAGCTCATTAACCTTCAGAATTTCCAATGCAAATGAATGGGCATCTGATATCAGATTGTCAGATGCATCAGCCAATAAGATTGATTTATTTGTTCTTGGTGGGTGTAGTCTTTCAGATAAGTCCCAGTCAAGGCCTTCTAGCATTAAATAATGTACGTATTTCGAAAGCGAAGAGCGCGAGTGGCCAGGTCAAGACAGAGATGGCTGTCATCACTGCCGTTATCGCCATTGAGAAAAAGATCCTTATGGATTTATAAATCTGAGACATTCTGCATGACCGTGTGATCGCTTAATTTATTAAACAGGAAAGGAGGGCTGATTTTGACTTCAACTAAACTGCTAAGTGCTTTTTGCATTGTTATAGCAACATCAGGAGTGTAAGTGTAAATTAGGATGTCTTGAGCATTCAGTGAAATTTATTGCAAGCAACCTTTAATCGAAAATATTATCAGATAGCTTTTTCTAGGCATTATAGATCTCTTTGGTAGATTCATATGAAAAATTATGATTTTTGAATGTCCGTTTGAGAGACGTATCTAACTCTTTATTTAATAATATGTTTCACAATACAATCATGCTACAGTTAAGATTAGGCTACCGTGAGCATTCAGTTTTGTTTAAAGTTTTGGCTTTCATTTGCTGATGAGTTTTTAAAATGTCAGTTGGTATTCGTTGGCTGCGATATAATATATGATGTCCATAAGGTGTCTTAATCATTGTGAAATAGTGTTTTCTTAATGGCATGAATCACACTGAAGGCCTAAACTTAAAATGCATGGGCCGCCACTGATCACACCCCTTTACAATGAAAACCCAGGACTGAAGGTCAACTCTCTAGGAATCTGCTTTCTGAAAACACGACATTCATGATATCTCATATCCTCAAATGAAATATATAACATAATTCTGAGTAAATACAATTAGGTATAATTAAGTCTTTCAAGGAAGGGTTTTGTAGTTTTATGAAAACAAACATCATATTTTCATGAACATATTTACACTTTGACATGTTCACTCATAAACCTTAAGACTGCTGGGAAGTCGGACCCAATCTATTTAGCTTTAGGGCAGAAGCATGTGTGTGTGTAGAATAAAGTGCGGAAAGCTGAATTTACTCGCTCATCTTGCAATGTGATTAGATTCTTTGTGCTGGCAGGCATGCCTCATTTGTAATTAGGTTTATGAGTTAGTGTGTGTGTGTGTGTGTGTGTGTGTGTGTTGAGGGATTAGTTTTGTGACATCATACAGGGGACCGATATCTGGTTCCCTCAGTAGATAAGAGGGCAGGGTACACACACATAAACACAGAACCCTTTGGGCAGTGGTATACCAGCAGACACTGGGCTTACACTCACATATAGCAGATGCAAACAAAATGTGGGCAAAAATAGTCATAAGATGGTGAAATCGATAGAATAAATAATAAATACGATAACAGAATAAATCACATTGCTTAAATAAAAATGGAATGAAGAACCAAATTTGTTCACCGACAGTTCCTTTCTTGAAATAAAGTGTTGGATAGGAGGCTTCCTAAAATTTGATGCCTGTATTGCCTGTATTGGTTGGTCTCCATGGGAATAAAAGTCAAACCTGTTCGTACAGGCAAGTTGTACGATATCTTATGATTTCACCAACTTGCACGAATTGTCATGTTGAAACAAACCCCTACATATAAAAAGTATTAGAGTAAACACGAAATAAAAATTTACTCTCTAATACAATTTCTTACTGTGCAAAACTTGCACCAATGCAAGTTATCCTAAATATTTTACTTGTTTTTCATTTAAAAAAAACAAAAAAGAAAAAAGAAAATCTTTCTCCACCTCTAAATGACTTCCCATTTTGGCTGACATCACCAATTCCTCTTATTTTTCAGCTCCTCCTTTACAACCACATGTCAAATATAGACCACTTTTCACACTCCAGTTAATTCCTGATGGAAGTCGTGCCATACTATTTTTAAGGTTTCACTTACAAATATGTCAGACTATGGAAGTAAAATCGTTTGCAAAGGTCATTTCATGTTGACATTAACTCGCCCAGTGCGATTTGTGCTACGAACATAAATAATACCTCAAATCATTTGGCTTGTTGAGGAGTGGTATGCTGTTAATTTTCTAAGTATCAGACTTAAGATTTATGCCTGGCAAAAAATTAAACAGGTTAAGAAAACGTACTGTAAGTTGAAAACAGACTGATCTTACAGTGAAATCAGAAACAGTCAGTTGGCTTTTCTTTAGCTTAAATCGATCAATGTTTACCGAAATTTTGAATCACTGCCCCCAGTGGCCATTTTCTGTCTGAAATGTCAATGGAGGGGTGCCAAAAGCGAGTTGTAAAGTGAGTTGTTTTCAGCTGTGCAGGCTGTAATACAGTGAAGAGGAATGCATATTTTAAAAACTGTACCCCCCAACCAAAACCCCAAACCTAAACCTAACCATCAGTGGAGAAAAAAATATGAGAGGGAAAAATTCAGCATCTGAATCATGCTTGTCACTGATTATGCGAACACAATTACTTCCAGGTTTCCACGCGGGATCCATACCTTGTAACGCTGCTAACACATCATGCTTCCGGTTGCGCAACAATCTGTAGTGGGAGATGCCACTTGTCAGTGAGCGGGCATAATGTGTCCAATCCTAAGGAATGGAAACTCTTGGAAACAACATGCCGACTTTCTGTGTGATCATATTGTTGAAAAAGCCACATTTAGAGAGCAGAAGATTATATAGATTTTTGAATGGACACTTATTATTGAGCTAGCAAGTAACCACTCAAAAAACCATAGCAATCACAAAACAACATGCAAGAAAATAATCAGAATTCCTTAGTAATCATATTGCCAAGGCCTTGGCAACCACCTACAACACCAACTTTTGCATTGTCAAGCACCACTCACATTTTCTTTTCTGTCATATAAAGTGCACACATGCCCCAAAACTCATTGAACTCAACAAGAGCTAATTTTCACAGGCAGAATTCTTCTAATTCTACCCCAAAGTCAAGAAACACTCTCACTTTATCTATCTCTCTATCTCAATCAATATAGTCGCAATAAAATCTCAATCCTACTCCATCCTACTCATCAGCCGTTTGTGACTCATAAATCTATCATGTAACATACTTTGTATCGAATATCAAACATCACGCTAATTACCGCACCATTAGGCTATCAGGCTCCCATTTTGTACCACAACAACAACCTTTTTTAATGGCTTTAAAACTTTGTTTGATTCAAGAACTTTCCTCATTTGGCTCCAAGAGCTCATTTAGTAATTTATTTCAGACTAATTTTCCCAATCACACTGAGACGGAATCTTAATTTGATGTTAGCGCCAGGATTTCCCAGCAGAACGCAGAGGTTCAGTGCTAGCATATGTAGACTGTGCTTAATCGTGGCAATCTGAGAGGGTTAACCTAATTTAGTAGCCTATAGAAGGCAGTGTGGTGGATTAAAGCCTACCCCGGTCACACCACCAGCCAATTAAAGCCTTAATTATCCCGTTAATTATGCGAACAGGAAATATCAGCTGCTGCCCGATTGTGTTTGGCTCTCAAAGGACAGGGACCTAATGGCCAGTGCTAGTCACCACAGTGTCACTCACACACACACACACACACACACACACACACACACACACACACACACACACTCCACTAAATGGTAAGGCAATTTAATTTCTGAGCAGAGCAAAGATGAAGACTGATTAGTGTACTTGCTAAGGGAAAAATGACTCATACTTTGGTTTGGGGATTTGAACAAGCGTTCAACAGTATTAAATATCAGAGCATAACTCTGAATTGCAATTCAGTAAATTCCTCTTTCATTACAATTCAATATCCTGTGGGGATTGGCCAGTTCATTTCAAATCCCAGTTCATAAAGGGAGGGAGAGGGAGTGAATTTGCAAAACTGTTCAATAGTTGCAAATACCTCTGTTTAAACTGCACGGTTGATGAGACCATATCCTGTTACTCCAGGTGGAAAGGTTTAATTTAAGATGGAAAGACAATATATTCTCAATCAGTAGACATCCTGTGAATCTGCTCAAAGATCTTTATTTCACAATGCCAAGAAATCCTACTTTATTTTCAACAGATATCCAGTGGTATTGAAAAATGACTTTGCATAGGATGGTTTAGAATAGAGAAATCATTTTACAACTAATGGTATTACCTCTACAGCGTGTGTATAAAATGATTTAAATTAGAATGCATGCAAACACAAGAAAAAATATAAGATGGCTTTTAAATATCATTCAGAAGTTATTCACACACACACTGAAAAAAAAATAAAAAAAATGAGATCAAACCATTTACACATACAGTATTTATTTAAAAAATAACTTTATTTTAGATGCCCAGGTCAAATTAAGTGGCTGGAATAACTCTGCAGCACTTTAAAAAAAATATATATAATAATAATAAAATAAATAAAAATAGATGCCCATCTAAGAAAAGGCGAGTCACACGTATCCATCTGGTGTAGTTTCAATAACATTTGTTCACAGACAGGTAATTTGGCTACTTAGTAGTTAAAAACTCGCAATTGTTTACATCAATGCTAAACTGAATAGCTGTTATGTTAACAAATTCTAGCATCTGGCTAACTTGTTTGCAAACATAAACTTTATCCTTACAAAGCAACTTACTGTCAAAAATGACCATGCAGATCTTCACTGTCAAATGATGAATGTTTGCAAATTATTATAAACTGTTAAAAGATGTATGCAGTTTTGGTTCAGTGACAAAGAGATCACTGTGCTTCTGCTTCTCTGAAGACTGAAGTGACAATGTCTCGAGTGTAGGCTCACCATACATAGGTTTTGTTGCCAGGTGCAATCTCATACAAATCTATTTTTTATCTGATTATAGGAGTGAATCCAATGCAGAGAAGACATCTTGTGGAAATTGGTTTTCATCTTTTTGATCATTGATGTTTGAATGATACCACATATTTCCCCTTTAAATTGTGTACAGGTTTGAGATTGGGTGGGTTATGTTAAAGTCTGACCACAGCAAAGACACAACAGCAGTCCTTTCGCAATTTAACAGTAAATTACTGTTATTATGTTCCCCCTTATTTTTTCCCAAAGAGTACAGCTCAATTTAACAGCAACAGTAAATTCAGAATCAGAATGAGCTTTATTGCCAAGTGTTCTCATGTACACAAGGAATTGTTTTTTTTTTTTTTTTTTTGGTGATAGGAGAAACAAGTGCACACAGAACATTACAGTGAGACACAGAATATAAAACAAGGTAAGAGTATAAATAGATATACAAATAACAGGACAAATAACAGAATGGCGTATGTACATGTGCAAGTGGTAATGTATGTGCAAGGTAGGGGTATGTACAGTTATTGAATTAAATATGTGAATTTACATATGTACATGAGCTATTTATTTACATTACTGCACTTTGGGGGAGTCCTGAGGTAGTTTAATTGTTCATGAGAAAAATGGCCTGAGGGTAAAAACTGTTCTTGTGCCTGGATGTCCTGGCGCTCAGTGCTCTGTAGCACTGGCCAGATGGCAACAGTTCAAAGAGGGAGTTGAAATTGTAGTTGAAAATAATACAGTCCAAACAACAAAAATAATTTACATTTATGGATTCTATATATTTCCCCAACATAGTCTCATAACAACTTGTAATAATTTGTACGAGGTGGCGAAATCGTACAATGTTTAGGGTTTGGGTAAAGGGTTAGACTTTATGGTTAAGTTTAGGTTTGGTGAAACTAAGGGAAACATAAACATTACTCATTCATTAGTTTCTTTTTCTCTACTGAAGTAAAAATGTAAAATACTTTTTTGTATTAGCCAACTCATACAATTTCGTATAATTCTTGAGACTCGTTATGAGACCGGGCTGGTTTGTTTTAAACCCTAAACGTAAGTATGAGCAATAATAATAGTAATGCTTGCCTTAGCAAACACAGCTAATAATCTCTATACATCATACCCATATTTACATGCATGTGTCTTTGTACAAGTATATGAGCTTCAGGTAAAGTGATTTTTAGGAGAGTGGCGGGTGTGTGTGTGTCATTCGCAAAAATCTTAAAGTAGTATAAGCACTAAAGAGCCGCCAACAAATGTATTCTTTGTTCCTGCAGCGATTAAAGCTTGCTGTTTGTGTGCTGTTCAAAAAGTGAACACAAGCTCCTACAACTTCCTTTGTCAGAGCAAGTGTGCTCACAAGAGAAAAAAAAAAACACGTCCCCTTATCCCACTTATTCAGTGGAGGGCAATAGAGGTAAAACTGCTATTACGGGATGTCAGTGTGTTTGTGCATGTGGGATGGGTGGTAAGATGCAGAACAAACTATTTTCTTTCCTTAGACCCATGTAAGAGGTACCTCAAAAAACTGCCTTCCTTTCTAACACCTGCTCCCACACATACACAGGATTGAGGTTGATGTCAGTTTGTGGTCTAATAAAACTTCACCACAAGACTCCGCATGTAGTGGAAGCTGAAGGAGCAATTTTTCACCTACGCATCATTACAAACACACACACACCTGGGCTACTGGGGGCAGGAAACTTTTGTTTAACTGTCATTCTGAGCTTTAATTGCCTTGTGAAAAAGACCAGACAAATCCAAAACCTCTCTTATAATGTAACTAAATTGACTGTAAATAGGCCTGTTTAACACAAGTGAAATGCATCTGAAAATGAGGTAATAGGACAGACTCTAAGAACAGAAACATACTTTATGCAGGTGCACAGACATGAATGCTTGGCCATTGCTTTGCAATTGTGTGGTTTCATTGTATAATTATGTTGGCACACGGGTATAACACACGGGTATTCTACAAATTTTGCATTTGGATTTGTCCAGAATGCCTAAATCAAGACCAAAATTTCCAATTGTATCTCCTCCATGAGCTTTCAAGCTAAATCCACCAAACTTGGTACAGACCTTCAGACTGTTCTGGCATGGGTTGCTATGATTTTTCTAACGGATTAGACTTGCAGTTTTCCCGAAATGGATGATAAAAAAATCAAAGAAATCCTAAAGACTTACATTGATGGAATGTTCAAACAGCTTGAAAAAGCCAACAAGGGGCCTGGGTAGCTCAGCAAGCAAAGTAGCTGACTATCATCCCTGGAGTTCTGAGTTCGAATCAAGGGTGTACTGAGTGACTCCTGTCAGGCTTCATTAGCAACCAATTGGCCTGGTTGCTAGGGTAGGTAGAGTCACATGGGTTACCTTCTTCATGGTCGCTATAATGTGTGATTCTCGCTCTCGGTGGGGCGTGTGGTGAGTTGTGCGTGGATGCTGCGGAGAATAGCGTGGGCTTCGCGATAACGCGCTCAACAAGCCACGTGATAAGATGCGCGGATTGACGATCTCAGACGTGGAGGCAACTGAGATTCGTCCTCCACCACCCGTATTGAGGTGAATCACTACGCCACCACGAGGACTTACAGCGCATTGGGAATTGGGCATTCCAAATTGGGGAGAAAATGGGAGAAGATAAAAAACAATTCTCGCTCTCGGTGGGGCACGTAGCGAGTTGTGCGTGGATGCCACAGTGAATAGTGTGAGCCTCCACATGCGCTATGTTGCCGTGGTAACATGCCCAGCAAGCCAAGTGTTCCCTATCTGTCACTCACTCGACATTGTGTCGATGTAGTGACACTAGGGGTCACTCTTGGGAGCCCGAGACACTCTAGTCTTTGATAAAAGGCCAATGAAAATTGGCGAGTGGTATTTGCATGCCACTCCCCTGGACATACGGGTATAAAAGGAGCTGGTATGCAACCACTCATTCAGATTTTCTCTTCGGAGCCGAACGTTCATGCTCATTGAGCTGAATCCTACTGTTCATTCACCTCTGCTGGATCTGACGGCGCATTTTAGCAGCTTCTCCCTCCTCTGCACTGGTGCATTGCAGAGAATGCCCCTGGGCACTTCGGCAGAAAAACAAGAGAGTATATTTTCTGAAAGTGCTTTTTTCTCCTCTAAAAGAGTATATATTTCTCTAAAAGAGCGGCACACATGGAACGTCTTTTTAAAGACGGCGTCTTTTTAAAGATGCCTTTCCGATTGTGTGTTATTCCTGGTTGCGGTCGTTATCTCTCAACTTCGGATGGTCATGATTGCTGTCTTTCGTGTCTGGACGCGACCCACATGGAGGCAGCATTTGTGGATGGTTCATGTTCTCATGGCAACGTTGCGGTCGCGGCTTGCTTTCGTAAGCCTTTCGTTTTCCACCCCAGCGGATCCCCGCCTCGATCCTTCTACCTACGGGTATGAGGCCAGCGCGGCTAGCACTGGGGGCGATTTGGGGACACCAATGGGATTGTCTCCGCCAGGTATTTCTGGGTCTGAGCCATTAAGGGAGGTGGGCATTCGCATTCTCAACTATCTCGACGACTGGCTAATTCTAGCTTACTCTCGAGACATGTTGTGCACACACAGGGACCTGGTGCTCTCACACCTCAGACGACTAGGGCTTCGGGTCAACAGGGAAAAGAGCAAGCTCCTCCCGGTTCAGAGCATCTCTTTTCTCGGTTTGGAGTTGGACTCAGTCTCCTTGACGGCGCGCCTTACGAACGAGCGCGCCCAGTCGGTGCTGGCCTGTTTGAAGGCGTTCAAACAGAAAACAGCGGTTCCACTGAAACTTTTTCAGAGGCTCCTGGGGCATGTGGCTTCCTCGGCGGTGGCCACCCCACTCGGGTTGATGCATATGAGGCCGCTTCAGCACTGGCTCCAGACTTGAGTCCCGAGATGGGCATGGCGCCACGGGACACATTGTATGGTCATCACGCCGGTCTGTCACCATCTTTTGAGCCCTTGGACCGACCTCTCGTTTCTACGGGCAGGTGTTCCTCTAGAACTGGTCTCCAGGCGCATCGTGGTCATGACAGATGCCTCCAAAACGGGCTGGGGCACTGTTTGTAATGGGCACGCAGTCGCCAGCCTCTGGACGGGTCCACGACTGCATTGGCACATCAACCGCCTCGAGTTGTTGGCAATTCTGCTCGCCCAGCGGAGGTTCCGGCCGTTGATCCAGGGCAAGCACGTGTTAGTTCGGACAGACAACATGGCAATGGTAGCATATGTCAACCACCAAGGCGGTCTGCGCTCTCGTTGTATGTCACAACTCGCCCGCCGTCTATCATAGGCTCCCTAGAGTGACCCCTAGTGTCACTCAATCAGGGAACGGAGGTTACACAAGTAACCATGATGATAAGATGCACGGGCTGCCTGTCTCAGAAGCGGAGGCAACTGAGATTCGTCCTCCGTCACCCGGACTGAGGCAAGTAACTGTGCCACCATGAGGAATTAGATAGTATTGGGGGATGAAAAGGGGATGAAATCCAACAAAGAGAGAGTCAACATATGGGTATTCTACAAATTTGGGTTAGGGGTTTTTCAGAATCCCTAAACCAAGACCAACATTTCAGATTGTAAACCCTCCAAGAGCTTTTAAGCTACATCCACCAAATTCTGCATAGCCCTTCAGACTATTCTGACTCAGGCTATGACTTTTCTAACAGATTGGACATACGGTTTTCCTGAAATGGATGATCAAATATTCAAACATTTTAATAGACTTCAAACATTACTAAGGCGGAATGTTCAAACGGGCCACATAACTTTCTTGATTTTAAACTCCAACTGTCCGTCCGTCTGTCTATCTGACATTCTTTCTGCCTGCCTGTCTTGACTGTAGGGCCTCCAAAACCTTCAAACTTTTAAAACTATTTTAGCCAGACTTTTTTATGCCAACATCAAAGTTTGTCTAGACAGATTTTATAATTAAAATGCGTTATTGTATTAATATGGAGGTAACAAACACTCAAGGGTGCGATCGAGTTTCATTCAAATGTCAGCGGCATTAAACCGGATGTGTTATTATTCAGGTAGCTAGCTACAAATATGTTTTTCACAAGCTTTTCACCTTTGCTTTATGGAAAAGGTGAAAATTCTTCAAAACATCTCTTTTAGTGTTCCACGGAAGACAGAAAGTCATAAGGGTGAGTAGGTGATGACAGAATTTAGTTTTCTGGGTGAAATAATAATGTAAATATCTTACACATGTCCTGAAACATAAAATGAGATAATGAAAGTGACCTTAAGATTGGACCGAAGGAGAGTGAGAAATAGAATATAAAATACAGAAAAGGTGGAGAGATTCTAAAGAAAAGACACTTTATGTAGTTATTAGATGACATGCAGATTTAAAAAGGTTATACAGTTCGTTGGTGCAGTTATGTAATATCTGGGACTCTCTTCATTGAGCATGTTAATGTCCGGGCCACCTATTTTACGGTCTGCTTTTATCAATTTTTATAAAAAACCTAATGAAATGACTCTCTCTCTCTGTCTCTCTCTTATTTTCATCACTCAGCAGGGCTAGACACTGACTGTGTTCTCTTCTCAAAGCCGGCACATAGTGCTTAAAGCTAAAGAACAGAGAAAGGTTAAAAACATTGATTACTTAATTCAGTCTTTCATCATCCTCTCATCGCTTTTGGAGTGGAATTTCCCTCAAAAGGAAAGAAAAAAAAAAGGTGTGATGACACATTCCATCACAGGAAGTACTGTGTAATAGCACAACTCAAAAAATTTAATATTCACACCTTAAAAAAGTCAGCATGAATACAGATTGTGAAGCAATCTTTGACACAGCATCCTTAAAATGGTCCAAATTGCTTTGCATGGGGCATTCTATAAAATGGGTGCTAAATTTGTTTCCTTCTTTAACATAAAGTATGTGTAAATAATGACTGTGTGAATGAATTGTGTGTAAACATTTTTAAAAACACAAATTCTGTAACTTTTAATTTATTAATATACTGTATATATATATATATATATATATATATATATATATATATATATATATATATATATATATATATATATATATATACACACACACAACAGTTAGTTCCAGTCCTCGAATCTGATTGGACGTGAGACGTTCCATGAGTACTGATGGTCTACTGATGGAGTACCATCATCACTCGGACGCTTCACTGTGTGTATCACTCCACTTGTGTTTGTGCCATTCTAAACTAAAGTGTAATAACAGTGCAGATGTGTTAAGAGTTACTGTATATGTGTCTCTTTAAATGTAATTTTTTGACATTACATATGTTAGCCAGCAGGTGGTGGCAAAAGATCATTTTTGTGTGTAATATGAGCCAATTAGCTGATGTGAAGTAAGTCAGCGTAAGTCAGTGTTTACATACAACAACACTACGTGATCGCTTGTATTACTTATACACTACTAAAGCTAGGAAATAGCTTTAAACGGCTTTAAAGGAACAACTTCAGCATTACGGATAATCACTGTTCAAAATGGTGGAGAATTTGCGGTTTCTATAGTGCATGACACTTGCGCACCGGCTACCACGAAATAGGGAGAAATACCCCCGCTTGGACGGCTATTTTTCCAATGAGAAAGCTGATCTTCAGAAGGTTGACAGCATCTTTGCTTGGGAGTGGCAACAGGTGATCGCACATGCTCCATCTCTCTGTCTCTCTCTCTCTCTCTCTCTCTACACACACACACACACACACACACACACACACACACACACAAACACACCCATCCTTGTTTATCCAATAACTTGTTAGAAACAGCACAAGCCGCGATACTATTTCTGAAGTGACATTTTTGAATTACTAACGAAGGCTTGGACGCATCATTTGGTTTGAACCAGCAATGGCAGGTTCTGATCCGTCACAAAAGAAAGTAGTTCCATGCACAAATGCGTTTCACACCGTACTCAGTTTTTCCAGATTTTTTTTACAATTGACTTGTTCATTGAACTGTTGTATATAAGCAACATACAGGGTTGGGAGGGTTACTTTTGAAATGTATTCCACTACAGATTAGAGAATACATGCTGTAAAATGTAATTTGTAACGTATTCCGTTAGATTACTCAAGGTCAGTAACGTATTCTAAATACTTTGGATTACTTCTTCAGCACTGGTGGATTTTTTTCACTTGTTTTGACTATAAAAAAAGTACAGTAAGACAAAATACACGTTAAAAATACATTCTCTGAAAAACCTAAATATCTTATGCAGTGTTGTTTCTAAAACCAGATAAATCAAATTAATCTTGTTTTAATGATTTTTAGATATTTTTACAGGAAAACAATAAAAAAATTATTATCAAGAATATGATTTTTGCCCTAATATCAAAGATCTTACTATGAAAGAAAGAAATTATGATCCAATGTGAATTTTCTTGATAAATAAAAATGATCGTGTCTGGTAACGTGCATGTAAAATGGCTAGAAATAGCATTTTAGCTTAGCGTAAAGCTGACAGTTTACACAAGGTTTATTTCTATTTCTTCTGCTCCAAATTTACTTCAAACTTACTTCTCTGTCTGCTCGTATGAAAGTAACACATCATAAGAAAGTGTTTCACCGCTGTTCAAATGCACTTTGGATCACATCATTTATATGTATAAATGTTTTTCATCTGAAAGGACTAAATATTAAATGAAAAAAAAAAAATAACAATAAAATGCAAAGTAATCTCTTCAGTAATCAAAATACTTTTTGAATGTAACTGTATTCTAAATACCAATGATTACAATTGTAACTGTAGTGGAATACAGTTACTTATATTTTGTATTTTAAATACGTAATCCTGTTACATGTATTCCGTTACTCCCCAACCCTGGCAATATCACATTCGCAATCATGCTATATGGCCCTAAATCAGCACTGCTGTGATTACCTATGGTACTCAGCCTGCGGCCGAATTATAGAAGTTCTGATGGGCCATATCGCACTTTTGCTCATGTGATACTGCATATATATATATATATACTGCCGGCCAAAAGTTTGGAATAATGTACAGATTTAGCTCTTATGGAAAGAAATTGTTACTTTTGTCATTCATCTGATCACAATGTATAGTCAAGACATGAATAACGTCAAAATCTACTATTACAATTTGATTTTTTTTTTTTCAGAACTTCTTAAACTACTTCAAAGAGTTCTCATCAAAAAATCCTCCACGTGCTGCAATGACAGCTTTGCAGATCCTTGACGTTCTAGCTGTCAGTTTGTCCAGATACTCAGGTGACATTTCACCCCACACTTCCTGTAGCACTTGCCATAGATGTGACTGTCTTGTCAGGCACTTCTCATGCACATTACAGACTAGATGATCCCACAAAAGCTCAATGGGGTTAAGATCCATAACACTCTTTTCCAATAATCTGTTGTCCAATGTCTGTTTCTTTGCTCACTCTAACCTTTTCTTTTTGTACTTATCCTCTTGTTTAGTTGTATCTGGGCCTTCCACATCTCTTTCTGTCCTTGTTAGAGCCAGTTGTCCTTTGTCTTTGAAGACTGTATTGTACACCTTTGTATGAAATCTTCAGTTTTTTGGCAATTTCAAGCATTGTATAGCCTTCATTCCTCAAAACAATGATTGACTGATGAGTTTCTCGAGAAAACTGTTTCTTTTTTGCCATTTTTGTCCTAATATTGACCTTAAGACATGCCAGTCTATTGCATACTGTGGCAACTCAAAAAGACAATATTAAGCTTCATTTAATGAACCAAATAGCTTTCAGCAGTGTTTGATATAATGACAAGTGATTTTCTAGTACCAAATTAGCAATTTAGCATGATTACTCATGGATAAGGTGTTGGAGTGATGGCTGCTGGAATTGGGGCCTGTCTAGATTTGATCAAAAATGACTTTTTTCAAATAGTGATGGTGCAGTTTTTTACATCAGTGATGTCCTGACTATATTTTGTGATCAGTTGAATGCCACTTTGGTGAATTAAAGTACCAATTTCCTTCTGAAACAGCAAAATCTGTACATTATTCCAAACCTTTGGCCACCAGTGTATATATACATAGCCACAACTTTAAAACCACTGACAGGTGAAGTGAATAACATTGATTATATCGTTACAATGGCACCTGTCAAGGGGTGGGATATATTAGATGGCAAGTGAAGAGTCAGTTCTTGAAGTTCATGTGTTGGAAGCAGGAAAAATGGGCAAGCGTAAGGATCTGAGTGACTTTGACAAGGGCCAGACTATAATGGCTAGATGACTGTGTCAGAGCATCTCCAAAATGGCAGGTCTTGTGGGGTGTTCCCAGTATGCAGTGGTTAGTACCTACCAAAAGTGGTCCGAATGAAGGACAACCTGTGAACTGGCGACAGGGTCCTGGGTGCCCAAGGATCATTGATGAGCATGGGGAGCGAAGGCTAGCCCATCTGGCCCGATCCCACAGAAGAGCTACTGTAGCACAAATTGTTGAAAAACGTAATGCTGGCCATGATAGAAAGGTGTCAGAACACACAGTGCATTGCAGCTTGCAGCGTATGGGTCTGCATAGCTGCAGACCGGTCAGAGTGCCCATGCTGACCCCTGTCCACCACCGAAAGCACCTACAATGGGCATGTGAGCATCAGAACTAGACACATGAAGCAATGGAAGTAGGTGGCCTGGTCTGATGAATCACGTTTTCTTTTAGATCACGTGGACAGCTGGGTGCGTGTGCATCTTTTACCTTGATAAGAGATGGCAGCAGAATGCACTATGGGAAGAAGGCAGGCCGGCGGAGGAAGTGTGATGCTCTGGGCAATGTTCTGCTGGGAAACCTGGGGTCCTGGCATGTGGGTGTTACTTTGACATGTACCAACTACCTAAAGATTGTTGCAGACCATATACACCCCTTCATGGCAACAGTATTCACTGGTGGCAGTGGCCTCTTTCAGCAGGATAATGCGTCCTTCCACACTTCCAGGAACATGATGAAGAGTTCAAGGTGTTGACTTGGCTTCCAAATTCCCCAGATCTCAATCCGATTGAGCATCTATGGGATATGCTAGACCAACAAGTCCGATCCACGGAGGCCCCACCTCGCAACTTACAGGACTTAAAGGATCTGCTGCTAACGTCTTTGTGCCAGATACCACAGGACACCTTTAGAGGTCTTGTGGAGTCCATGCCTCGACGGGTCAGAGCTGTTTTGGTGGCATGAGGGGACCTAAATGATATTAGGCAGGTGGTTTTAATGTTGTGGCTGATCGGTGTGTATATATATATATATATATATATATATATATATATATATATATATATATATATATACACATACACCTACAATAATGAGGTTTGGCAGCTACGTATTTATTCTCTATATACAGTTGTTTTTATATTTAAGTTGACATAATACATAAATAGTATCTGTAAATAGTAATAATATAACTGTCATACTGAACTCTTTTAAAGACCTCTTTTTTTATCTCACATTCTAATAGCTTTGCAAAATATATATATTTTTTAAGCCTTTAAAAAATGTTTTAAAACCAAGAAAAGGTATGGCATAAAATTAAGAAAAAAATATGATTCTACACTATTCCTAGGTCACTAATATATATATATATATATATATATATATATATATATATATATATATATATATATAGTTGAAGTCAGAAGTTTACATACACCTTAGCCAAATGCATTTAAACTCCTGACAATTCCTGACATTTAATCATAGAAAACATTCCCTATCTTAGGTCAGTTAGGATCACTACTTTATTTTAAGAATGTGAAATGTCTGAATAATAGTAGAGAGAATTATTTATTTCAGCTTTTATTTCTTTCATCACATTCCCAGTGGGTCTGATGTTTACATACACTTTGTTAGTATATGGTAGCATTGCCTTTAAATTGTTTAACTTGGGTCAAACGCTTCCGCAAGCTTCCCACAAAAAGTTGCTGGAATTTTGGCCCATTCCTCCAGACAGAACTGGTGTAAGTGAGTCAGGTTTGTAGGCCTCCTTGCTAGCACACGCTTTTTCAGTTCTGCCCACAAATAATCTATCAGATTGAGGTCAGGGCTTTGTGATAGCCACTCCGATACCTTGACTTTGTTATCCTTAAGCCATTTTGACACAATTTTGGAGGTATTCTTGGTGTAATTGTCCATTTGGAAGACCCATTTGTGACCGAGCTTTAACTTCCTTGCTGATGTCTTGAGATGTTGCTTCAATATATCCACATCATTTTCCTTCCTCATGATGTCATCTATTTTGTGAAGTGCACAAGTCCCTCCTGCAGCAAAGCACCCTCACAACATGATGCTGCCACCCCCATGCTTCACGGTTGGGATGATGTTCTTTGGCTTGCAAGCCTCACCCTTTTTCCTTCAAACATAATGATGGTCGTTATGGACATACAGTTACATTTTTGTTTCATCAGACCAGAAGGAAGATCTTTGTAACCATGTACACTTGCAAACTGTAGTCTGGCTTTTTTATGGCAGTTTTGGAGCAGTGGCTTCTTCCTTGCTGAGTAGCCTTTCAGGTTCTGTCGATATAGGAATTATTTTACTGTGGATATAGATACTTGTATATTTCCTTTTCCTTTTTCCTCCAACATCTTCACAAGGTCCTTTGTTGTTGTTCTGGGATTGATTTGCACTTTTCGAAACCAAACTACGTTCATCTCTAGGAGACAGAATGCTTCTCTTCCTGAGTGGTATGATGGCTGGGTGGTCCTATGGTGTTTATACTGTGGAGGTCCAAAAAATTCTTTCTTAGGTCTTGGCTAATTTCTTTTGATTTTCCCATGATGTCAAGCAAAGATGCACTGAGTTTGAAGGTAGGCCTTAAAATACATCCACAGGTACACCTCCAATTCAGTACACCTCCTATCAGAAGCTAATTGGCTAATTGTCTAAAGGCTTGACATCATTTTCTGGAATTTTCTGGAACAGTTAACTTAGTGTATGTAAACTTCTGACTGGAATTGTGATATAGTCAATTAAAATTGAAACAATCGGTAAAACAATTGTTGGAAACATTACTCATGTCATGCACAAAGTAGATGTCCCAAACGACTTGCCAAAACTATAGTTTGCTAATATTAAATTGTGGAGTGGTTAAAAAATTAGTTTTAATGACTTCAGCCTAAGTGAATGTAAACTTCTGACTTCAACTATATATATATATATATATATATATATATATACAATGTCTATATTCAATTTGACCTTTTACTAACTTACACCTAAAGACATTATTTGTATTATAGAATGTTAAAAAATGTACAGAATTTTACTTCATAAAAATTACCTTTTTAAAATGGAAAAGGCAGCCATTTCATAAAGTGAGCCTTATATTGATTGGTCGACACCGGATCGCTCTGAAATGTCTGTAAAAGTGCAGCTTTGCCAGAATGTGATATTTGAGCTTATCTAAAGACTGCAGAGATAAAGCGTGCATCGAGAGCATTGTAACCAGTATTTATTTACAACAAATACATCTACTGTTCGAGATCTTCTAGTGTCACAAAACAAATGTGCACAATCAAAGAGAGAGGGGGCAGAGAGAGAGAGAGAAATCTTTGGATGATGGCAGAAAAGTGTCTCCCTCAACATTCTTCTCCATCCCAAACCCAAATAATCCACTAATCCTATTTCGAATGAGCATTAGAGGACTCTCACTCTCTCTCTCTCTCTCTCTCTCTCTCTCTCACACACACACACACACACACACACACACACAAATCAGTGCTATTCAGATGCTCAGTATGCTCTACTGCGATATACAGTGAATTTCATATTTTCCTCTACTTCTCTCTCTTTCCCATGAATTTGGTTTTACACACTTTCAGGATCAGCGGAGACTCTAGTTTGTCAATACATGTGCATGTTTGTGTCTATACATATAGTTTTTGACAGTAAAGTTAATAGAGTAACACTTAAACAGATTCATACTGTAGATGTAAAGTCATGCACAAATACATACAGTTTTGTTCAAAACATACTTTTCATTTCAAACATTGAATGTGGATGCACTGTTGTATTAATTTAGCAAATAAACACAAAATCTGGTATAGGGGAAGATTATCCCCATTAGATACACAAACATCAACATAAATCTGTATTTTACACAGTTCTCTGTAAAATTTTGGCCCAAGCCATCCTCTACACAAATACTTGAATGCAGATGCTTCTGGCTATACAAGCTCGATTTCATGTGTCACATCATTCCGAATGCGAATGCCATAATTTTATTTTATTTGATTTATTTATTATTTAATTTTCTCCCCTTTTCTCCCAAATTTGTAATGCCCAATTCCCAATGCGCTCTAAGTCCTTGTGGTGGCGTAGTGACTCGCCTCAATCTGGGTGGCAGAGGATGAATCTCAGTTGCCTCCGCTTCTGAGACGTCAATCCATGCATCTTATCACGTGGCTTGTTGAGCGCGTTACCGTGGAGACATAGCGCGTGTGGAGGCCCACGCTATTCTCAGTGGCATCCACGCACAACTCACCGTGCACCCCATTGAGAGCGAGAACCACATTATAGCGACCACAAGGAGGTTACCCCATGTGACTCTACCCTCCCTAGCAACCGGGCCAATTTGGTTGCTTAGAAGACCTGGCTGGAGTCACTCAGCACGCCCTGGATTCGAACTTGCGACTCCAGGGGTGGTAGTCAGCGTCTATACTCGCTGAGCCACCCAGGACCCCTCGAATGCAATTCTTAACGCAACAAAAATACACATTCAAATGGTGTACCCATTGAGCATTTTACTGTGAAATTTCACCTTCAATACAGGACATTTCGGGACACCTGGCATCCCAGAGATGTCTTCATTTCAGCCAAAAAATGGGATGCCCGACTAATATGTCTCACCAATAAAATACGGTACAATAGGCATCCCATAAACGTCTTCATTTCGGCCAAAACACAGGAAGTCCCGGCTAATGATCTCGCTACTAAAATATGGGACAATAGGTGTCCCATAGATGTTTTAATTTAGGCCAAAGCACTGGATATCACAACAAATTAGTTTTTCTACTAAAATACGGGACAATATGCATCCCAAATTCGTCTTCATTTTGGCCAAAGCACTGGACATCATGACTAATGCATTTTAGTGCTAAAATAATGGATAATACGTCTCACCGCCACTAAAATACGAGTCAATAGGTGTCAAATATACATCTTCATTTCGGCCAAAACATGGGATGTCCTGGCAATATGGGGCAGTTGGCAACCTACGATGGAACAACAGTTTGAAGTGAATCTTGCTTAAGTTAGCACTGAAAGAATGCACATTAGTAACAACTGGACTGGGTGCTTGCAATTCGCTAGCCAAGCATTTGCCTCAGCATTTGCTTAATTGCATAGAGTATACTTCTGGCCTTAGTCGTATTCATTATGTGGTAACTGACCACTAATAACAAATCCAACACAGTTTTTCTTTTTTTTCATCAAAAACGTTCTCAGCCTCACCTCAAATACACACTAACAGAATTTAGCTCTGAAATGTTGAAATTCTGACACTGTTCACAGGAAAATGCAAAGGTGAAATGAGACAGTAGCACGTTGTCGCAAAGATCCTGACATGAGATATGTGTTGCTGTGTGTTTTACAGAAAAATGCAACATTTAGGCAGTAAAGTACCACTGAAGCAATAAGTGGCATTTGTGGTATTTTGAGGTGATTTAAAGTGTGCTTATACGCACAACTTTCTCTTCACTCACACAATCCCTGACTGGCAGTGCTGTATTTGTAGGTTGCTTGTATAAAGTACTATCTGTCAACACCAGGGGTGTCCAAACTTTTTCGGTCGGGGGCCAAATGCAGAAAAAATAAGGTGCCATGTGCTGCATCTCTGTAACAATTAAAAAAATGGCTAGAAGCTACTAAATTGCTACTATGCATAATCTTTATATTGTACGCATAATATTATGCAAGTCTGAATCATAATTTGTGCTCTATGGTATGCATGTGTAGGCCCTACACGTAAATAAAGGATAGAGTATTTCACTCACAAAGAACTCTTATAACGGAACAGTGATGTATCTTATACAAAATATTATACTAATTTATTCACATTTTTATCTTTTTGATGTCCATTCAGTGGCACTGCAAAGAACATATAGATCTGCTACTGAGTGTTGGGTGTGACCCATCACAATAATCAGAATCAGATAACATTTTATCACTTTATGAAGTGATGCAAGGAATTACTCTTTATTTTTCATGGAATTACTCTTTATAGGTATACAATTATAACTTCTGTTCTGTTGTTACTTGCATTACAGATATGATTTTAATTTGATAAAAATTATTGCACTTCATTTTATTTTGTAGACGTGCATGTACAAGTGTTTTAATGCTCTCTTCTACAGTACAGTATGTCCTCACTCAAATGGTGCTGGGAAGCCCGTGAAAATTATTTTATTTTTTTTTTGTTTCAAACAAAATATCATAACAAACCAATTAATTATAGTACACTTCCCAGTGCTACAGAGGACGTTCTGGAAGAGTATGCTCTGTGCATGCTCAATAAACTCTGTTCAGCTGCTTGCACAACAGCAGCTCTACACAGTTGTATGATGTGAGGTATCGGGACATTTGTACAAGAACAAGTAAAGTATCTAACCTGATGTCAATCCTTATTAATAAATGCATCATTCTTTCTGCGGGGTGCTTCATGCTTGGAAATAAGATGTATTCCAAACTCCTCTGCCAGTGGATGAAGCTGGTGATGACACAGAACACACCAGCGGAGATGATGCACTGTGAATAGCGGCTGCACGTGATAGCGACATCCAGTGCCCAGAATATGAATTTCATATAATTTCTCCATAGTGGGCCTAATAGAACACTGT
This sequence comes from Myxocyprinus asiaticus, assembly GCF_019703515.2. Lineage (NCBI taxonomy): Eukaryota > Metazoa > Chordata > Actinopteri > Cypriniformes > Catostomidae > Myxocyprinus > Myxocyprinus asiaticus. The sequence goes on along the minus strand of NC_059390.1, from coordinate 24,283,189 downwards.
TCTATTTCTAAAGTCTATTGTGGGCCACATCGGAGCAGTTGGAGGGCCGCAGATAGCCCGCGGGCTGGACTTTGGACACCCCTGGTCAATACCATCAAAGGTGAGTTCCATGAAGGGTCAGATGTGACAAAGAAAGTTCAAAAGTCCTGCTCTGTCGGCCTTTGGTGTCTTCTGCTAAGGCTGTTCCAAAACCTAAAGCCTGCATAGACAACTTCCTTCCGAGTCAGCATCCTAACTGAAATGGCACCTTTCAAATCAGTGACTGATTTGAAACACTCTATGTTGGAAGCAACTCTTAATACCACACAAATATTGCTCCGCAGATAGCAGAGATAGCATGTTGCTAAGCTCATGACACAGCACTCTAATAAAAATAAAAATACATCTAACACAAATATTGTGTAAAATAGTCTCGGATAAAATTTTCAATTTTATTAAACAACTCATATATACTTTCATGATATTAGCATGTTGCTAAGCTAAAGTCTTCATAAGCACCTGGCTTCTAAGGCACCATCCAGACTGAAATGAAACCTCATAAGTGACTGATTTGAAACACTATGAGGGCAGCAACTCTAAATGCCACACAAATAGCCTGCCGTTTTGGATAGGAGACTCACAAAGAGTTTTACGTTAGCATATTACTAAGCTAACAACACAGCACTCAAGCAAGCATAAAAACATGTTGTGTAAAACATTCAATCATCAACTTTTCAGTATCTAATGAAATATAAGAATATTTATGATTAACATTTATCAAAAATATTGGGGATTCTGGGATTGCCTCATCTGCAAAGCATAGATATGATGCTGTTTTTGAAGCTGGTCAAAAAAAAGGTATCTTCCTTCTAAGAGTAAGATAAGAGTAATTAGAAAAATTATGCCTGCAACTTTTTGGAACAGTTCTCACATCAGCAGTATGGTTGTCAACTGTCCTGTATAAAAAGGAATCATATTATATTTTAAGCATATCATATTATATTTGTATTTAAGCAGACAAAATTGCATTCTTTATTAAATCTATACAGGACGACGTTTGTCCCATATTTTGGTATCTCATGCCCAAACTGCTGGAAACATTTCACACATCGAGAGAAATAGACCTGAAACAGACATCTTTCGCATGAGTTGTTTGAGATATCAGCTGTTGCTTTACGTGAATGCTATACTTGACAGAAGTGGCCAGGGGAAAGATCAAGTAAGATTAATGACAATCAGAACTTGTCTTCTTTCTTTTTATTTTTTAAATTAAAAGCAGAGAAATTTTATTAAAAATATAGGATTCGAGTGCACGATAATTGTTTCCCACCACTATGATTCCAAAATACCACGCACCTATTCATCACATGACATTACATACAGTATGTCAGTGCTTGTTCTGGAAGAGAGAGAGAGACTCTGACAAATGATGGTGAGAAAAATGTAAGCACTTTTAATACAAAAGTACAGTACATGTGTTGTTAAAACGCTTCATGTGATTTTCTTACAGCCTATACACTAGGCTATTTCATGTTAAGCATTTTCTCTATCATAAAAACCTATTATAATACATGGCTGCTTAAGATATTACTAAGTCATGTACTAAGACAGTGTCCGTGAAAGGGCAAATTTATGTTTAGTAATATATATTTTTAGCACATTAGTTATATACTCTTTACAAACTGATGAGCCCAATATTAAATGGAAAGCACATTTTGTTGAGAGTTCAAAACAGAAAAGGCTGGGGGCCTGGGCAGCTCAACGAGTATTGACGCTGACTACCACCCCTAGAGTCGCAAGTTTGAATCCAAGGTGTGCTGAGTGACTCCATCCAGGTCTCCTAAGCAACCAAATTGGCCTGGTTGCTAGGGAGGGTAGAGTCACATGGAGTAACCTCCTCATGGTCACTATAATGTGTGATTCTCACTCTCGGTGGGGCGTGTGGTGAGTTGTGCGTGGATGCTGCGGAGAATAGCGTGGGCTTCCACACGCACTACGTCTCCGCGATAACGCCACGTGATAAGATGCGCGGATTGACGATCTCAGACGTGGAGGCAACTGAGATTCGTCCTCCACCACCCGTATTGAGGTGAATCACTACGCCACCACGAGGACTTACAGCGCATTGGGAATTGGGCATTCCAAATTGGGGAGAAAATGGGAGAGGATAAAAAAACAAAAAACAAAAAAAAAAACAGAAAAGGCTATTATGGGGTAGGAAACGCTTAAAATAAAAATACTGTCTCCATTGATTGCAGATTCATTCTTTTGGCAAAAGGTAGTGTTTATTAAAAGTGAAGATTGATAGAAATTTGGTTCTCCATGGTCGTTGTTTTAAATAGTGTTTGGTTTTATGTTCTAGGGGCCGTTCACACCAAATACATTTTTGCCATGCTTTTTTCAATTGTTTTCCTATGTAAACATGCTCTAGATGGACCTCTTTGGCCACCGCGCTACATCTTGCTGTTTTTTTCAGCATCTCGTGTAGGAGCGTCACATTTTTTAGACAGCTTATCAATTTTACATCAACTGTTAAAAACGCATATCGAGACAGAGTTCTGCGCTGCGTCTACAGCTTTTTAGCACAAGAACGTGCTAAAGTTCCGTAAGGTCCTTTTTTAAAAATGCCGTATTTGGCTGGTAAAAAGTTGGCAACTCTGAGTACAAGTATAGCCTGTAATGCCTTAGAATGCTGTCTAGGTAGGTGTCTCACAACATGCTGCAATTCATGCCCATTTATATACAGGTGCATCTCAATAAATTAGAATGTCGTGGAAAAGTTCATTTATTTCAGTAATTCAACTCAAATTGTGAAACTCGTGTATTAAATAAATTCAATGCACACAGACTGAAGTAGTTTAAGTCTTTGGTTCTTTTAATTGTGATGATTTTGGCTCACATTTAACAAAAACCCACCAATTCACTATCTCAAAAAATTAGAATACATCATAAGACCAATAAAAAAAACATTTTTAGTGAATTGAATTTATAGTGAATAGATTTTAAATTTCTCACTTCATCCATCCCTTATTGATGTTTCAAATTGCATGCATTTATTTATTCATTTTGTTTCAAATACCATTAAACTTAAATTGCTCTGCATACATAATTTCAATGCTAAGTGACTCATGAAGTACACATGCAGTATATGATGGTGTGCATTTGTGTGTGTGTGTGTGTGTGTGTGTGTGTATGCATGCTCTTCAAAAGCTGTACTTTTGCGACATTTGTCTTTTGAAATATTTATGATAAGGAACAGGGACTAAATAATTGCTATTAAGGTGAAATAATTAAGTTATGTTTGTTTGTTCCCCCATTTCAACCTGCAGTATTTTTCATCCAAGCAAAACACTGCAGCCATCACAGACACACAAAAAAGGCTTTTTAAAATGCATGCTATTTGTGTTTTTAACCATGGAAGTTCACAAGCACACACAAACACGCACAAGTGTAATGACAGGAAAGAGTTGTTGGTTAGGAAAAGCCTGAGGGCACCAGTGACCAGGTTAGAAAAGCAGAGAATCACTGTAACCATATTTACTGAAACAAATTACAGCCCTGGCAAGGGTCTCTAAAACATGCTTTATGTGTGTGTTTGTGTGTGTACTTAAAGACAAGTGAACAGACATACATTCTTATTTGTGTAGTAGATAGTCTAATAGTGGGTGGGGAGACAGGGGAGCATTGTAACACATTATGTTTCTATGTCTGTAACTTGATTCTATGCGATATGTCTCTTAAATTACAATATAATATTTCCATTCTTATCTGCTATATATGGAGTTTGTTTATAAATCTACTTGGTCTTCTCATTTCAAAACTGTTTAAATTAGTGTTAAAGTACAAAAAGTGATTTTGGTACAACCTATATAGATGGTGGGGATTTTAAAATCAGTTTATTTACTTTTGTTTGTAATCTTTCTAATGCAGGCTTTACATTTACATTTGCACAGCCCCTGGTGCATTATACAATGCGTGTGCATCTGTGTGTGTGCCCAGTTACAGCAGGAAGCAGCTGAACATCAGGCCCCTACTCCTGAGCACAGCAAAAATTTCTCCCACACTTGCAATGCTGCTCTATGGTTGTCTGCAATACTTGGTCCTGTCCATGTTAAAACAACATTCTGATCAACAATATAATTTTTTTTTTAAGTAAATGTGAGCAGCAAAATTCAGCATGACGTAGTTACTGTGAAGTAGTTGCTATAGTGTTTTGTAAGTCAAATGAGTCCACCCGCAAGTCTATGATATTCTTCATCATACAGTAGATGTGGCTCAGGTAACTCCTTCAGTGGAATCATTGGGATCTATTGTCTGTTTTATCGCCTATCCAGTGAAAATCACAAGTCTAATTCCTTAGAAAAAGTAATAGCACACCTCTAAGCAACAAGCCATAAGATTTAAAATATCAGGCCCTATTTTAAGAGCGCTAGCGCTAAGCACAGTGCTATACCATAAGTTATAATTACAAAGTCAGTGGGCATGGCCATGATGTTTTGGTATTTTCGTGCAAGCATGCACCAAGTCTAGGCGCAAGTGGCTTGGCGAACTCACATGCTAATGGGCTGGGTCAGTGCAATTTAATTTGGAGGTTCTTCTCCGGTTATTGCAGCTTCTATGCCTATTATACAATCAGTTCCCTCAAGCACCAGTGATATAAACAAAAATAGCACATTCATTAGAGGTTGGTGTAAATGGACTGTATGCAATGAATCACAATAAAATAAATATGGACACAATCCTTTTATATGCTTAAAAACTTTTATTCTCATCAAGATTTGGACGTACGCTATGTTAAATTAAAGTGCAAGTAAGTATTATTAAAAATTAAAAATCTACTGACACAAATCATGGCTAATATTAAAAGTGATTGTAATTCGCACTTTACTTCTACCAGTCATTTTTGATTTTGAACAATTACATTCATTTATTGAAACACGAAAAAAGGAAACCTAGAATATTTCTAAATTAAAATTTCACTTCATACGAAAATATGATCAAAATAATGTGGTCAAAAAATAAATAAAAATAAAAATATGCCGAATCCAAACATTTTACCTTCTCCAAATTCTTTCACTGGCTCATTTTGCAGTGACTTAAAAATCACTATATGACAACAGGTGGAAAAATACCAATACAAATTATATTGTAAATACAGTTGAAAATGTAAACATAATAATATTAATAGTAAAATAAACTGTGACCTCTAGAAAGTTTAACACAAATCTCAATACATTGTCCCACTATATTTTCAGAGGACATGAACTTTATTAACACCTGCCTGGTGGAATCTCCAAACTGCAAATACAGGGACTGAGTTTAGACTTTGCATTGAAAACAGACCTGCTTTTGAAACGTCTTAGCGCAATGACCTATTTCTCAGGAAAATAGCAAACTGCGCTTTTCACCACTTCATTAACATACAACACACCCACAGTTTGTGTGCATATACCCACAGATAGCGCAAACACTCCGAACCACGGCAACTTGCACTTTGCACTGGCACGAACATTAGCTCTCACAACAATTGGATAAGTTGTAGCGCTCGTTTGTTACTCGTTGCGCTGCATTTTGCAGACTCACAAAAATAAAGCCCATCATTTTTGACCGAAATTCAATAGTTAGGGTTAGGGGTTTGTTCAAATACCTAAACATAGTATGAGCAATAGTAATAGGGATGTTTGTCTCAGCAAACAACAGTATTTAGTGCACAATTTACTAATTGATTGACATCTTTGAAAACTCAATGTTATTCGGTCACCATTCTTCTGCACTGAACAATAACGTTGTAGGCGGGATGTAATACTGCTATATGTTTAACTCTTTTTGTGGTTGGTATATTTATATGTAATTTCACTTGAAAATGTGTTTGAGGAACATTTCACATCCGAACAAGTGTCACTAACAGTTTCTGAGAAGGCAGTTTGTGTGTGTGTGTGGGGGTGGGATGTGGTGGGGTGTTAGAGTTGTAGGTGAAGTTAATAAAGGACTCTGCAAAAGTTTCTTCCTCTCGTGGTTTAACCCTCCACCAGCACCAAATGTCTATGTGTATTTATGTGTGTGGATAAAACACCTGTGTTCAAACTGCTTTTTCTTTTCTTTTCATTTCAATGTTTCGGTGTCTACAGAAAGAACAGTATAAATAGATAAATAGATAAATAAATTGATAAATAAATAAATAGATAAATACATACATACATTCATGCATACATACATACATACATAAATACTTGATTGTACCAAAAAGGAAATTTGCATTGGACTCCAAAGTGCTGCACACATTATACAACAAATAATAATATAAATAAGCACAATAAATAATAATACCATATACAATGTTGTATTGCAATAAAAATCATAAATATTTTCACAACCCATTAGGACATTACCATGTAAAACATCATAAAAAAAAAAAAAAAAAAAAAAAAAAAGAAAAACATAATAAATATGAAAGAAATGTGCTTCATGTGGTAACATCTAAATAAAGTCACAAATATTATTTAAGGCATAGATCTGGTAACAATTGCAGGTTACCACTTTCTGTCAATATTTTGCAATATAACCATATCTGCACTTTCTAATATTTTGCAATATAACATCTTTCTCAATAAGCAGTTTTATTTTTAGGTTTTTATTTTTGTTTTTCAATAATCCAGCCCTTTCTCATCATTAAATGGTTTGCTAAGTTAAAGGTTTGTGGGTGTGATGGAGCAAACATTACAAGATATTTTTAGTCTTTTGGTTAATGGGTGATACAAAATATTTCAATTTTAATCTTTAAAAATCATGTGGTACACAACTGTATCATTGACATTGCAAATAAATAAATAAAAAATAAATAAATAGATTGAAAAAAATGCCTCCTGCATAAAGACATTTCAGTTAGAGCTAATTGTCAAATCTACTGTAAATTTTCATTACAATTTTAAAAAAACACTTTAATGAGAAATATATTAGGAAAGTTTCTCAGAGCAAAATATAATTATTATTATTATTATTATAATTTTTTTTGTCTTTGAACCATTTTCCAGGAACAAATGATTCTTGTAAACTGAGGTATATTTTGTCATTTTCTCTTGTATATTGGTAGACTAACAACCATTTTGCTAAAACCACTGGCTGTTTAGGGCATTACATTATAGGTGAAAGTTTCATTTTAATCATTTAGTTTTTAAGAGCAGACTGGCCCTCTTTAGCCATCTAAAGTTTCCAGCATTGCCAAAACACCACCACTACAAGAAGTGGTCTACTTTAAAGACTATATTTATGAGTTGAGCAAACATAAATTTCACTTTAAGTTGAAATTACCAGTGGAAAACTTTCCAATTTGGGGCATGTCAATTAAAGAGTCATGGCAGAAGCTAAATAGTATAGATGATAAAGTTTAATTGTGAATATAATTTAGTTTGTACTAGGTCTGATGATGTAACACTTTCATTCAGTGCAATTGATTATATAAAAAATAACACATAAAAAAATTAACACAATTGATCATGTCCCTGGACCATAATATGGAATATTTCTTCAATTTTTAAGCTTGAAGTAACGCCTGCATTCAGTAGGGGGCAGTAAGCGAAACTCCAGCTGTATAGGAAATGAGACAAATTCTCATTGAACTCATAATTGAATCTCAATGTGATTAATCATGATTAATTCGATAAATTAATTGGCATATCATGAAATTAATTAGATACAACATTTTAATCAAGTGACAGCCACAGTTGTACACATTTTCTGTACTGTTGATGAAGAATAGCTGCAAAGCTTGCCAATTTAGCTTATTTATGATGTGACGGGCTTGTGCAACAAACATCCACATTAATGGCAGTGGATAACAGTATGGTAACAGAGAGCTTCTGTTCCATTTCCCAAGCCCAAGACTGTTACTTTCTGACCTGGAGACAGACGGACAGAGAGAAAGAGAGACACATTTAGAAACTTGAACCATATTCTACATCACTTGCATAGGCTAATCAATACATTATAAAAATACCTCTCTAACTGAAGAGGTCAAGATTACCCATGACCCTCTTTCTAAGTCCCTACTTCCTTAACATGAGGGAATCAGATATGCCTGTGATAAGTAAGAATTCCTTCCTTTTGGCTTGCATTTACAACAAAGGACAGTCATTTCCTCATTCATATGTAATACCTAGATTTCACTTTAGTTTCAACCCATCTAGTAAAACCACACGGATCTCCCTTACAATGATGTGATCTTCCACTACACGTACATATTTGTCAGTAGATGTAACCATTTGTTAAGCATGCTGATTGTGCTGATAAAGTCTGTATATTTCTAAAGGCCATTTTTCATAGAGCATTTTACCTTTCTTCATGCTGAAGTGTGATCAGTTTTTGAAATTGAAAGTACCACAGAGCCACTTTTCAGGGGAATCAACCTCTGAAAAAAAAGGTACTGTTTAAGGTACAAGGACCGTCACTGGGGTGGTACCTTAAAGGGAACCTTTTTTTGTACCGCTTGTTAAAATGTATAACTTATTTTGGGTACATAATTGTACCCTAAGGACCTATTGTGTACCTTTTAAAGGCACATTAATATGTTTTGTTCCACTTGGGACAACAACAAAAAAGTACCTTTTTGTCTTCTTTAGGGTACAAATATGTACCCATAACAAGGGTACCAACCCAAAAACACCCTTGTAAACTGTTAATTTTTTTCTGAGAGTGTACAAATGGCTTACTTGCAGTTTTCTAAACTGGGATAGCAGCATGTACACATTAAAATTACACAATTTGCCTTTAAATCACTATAGAAAATAGAAACACTGCACTTGGTAAGCAGATTGCAATATGTTAAAGAAGCATCACTGTGTTTGTGAGTTCAAATTCTAGAAAGAACACTGAACGATCATACGGCCAGAGGCGATGCTGGTGATTGAAGCATATGGCTTATGTTGACAATGGATGTGTGGTTTATGTTTTGGCATTAAAGGATTTTGTGGAATTACAGAGTGCTATAGAGGTTTTGTAGACATCCTAATTGGTTCATATAAGGCTTGAAGCCAGCTATGACAAATTGGAGCTGAGCATGGGTTAAGAGACACTGTAGTCATTCATGAGTGTATGAAGGCAATTCCAAAATGAAATGTCCACTATGTGGCACTAAAAGCGAGTTCAAATTTCTCAGAGTTTTAAATCAACAAACCTACCCTAAACCTTAAATCTAAACCTCACCAATGGTGTCAGAAAAAGCAAATGCTTTTATAACAGTCATGTGTCAATTCACGTGCTCTTTAGGACTCGTACTCCGGCTCTTTGCATCACAAGTGCAACGCTCTATCAGTTGAGCTACCACATTAAATGTAGTTGGTTATGTAATGCAAACATTAAAAGGTATCGCCGGCAAGTCATGCGTTAAAGTAAAAGCGTTGTCATAAGATAGCATTGTGTTAAGAACAGGACAAAAAGTGCGTGTTTATGAACTGACAATCGGACATTTTATTTCTGATTTGTGAAGTGAATAAAAGTCATTGCTGCTGTAGCATCTCTAGTGCTTATTTCACCAGGAAACTCTCAAGATACAGTATGTACAACGAGCCATGTAAAAATAATTTAGTATAATAATGTGATTCTATGAGACCAGGTTGGGCAAGCACCAAAAAAATGACTGGCTTACATTTTGTCTGACGAGTCAGAAGTAGTTACATTGCCAAAAATTTTAATATTGCGATTTTTATCTGAGCAATTACTAAATGGCTTAATTTCTGGTTAAACTATCGTAGTATGGGATATGGTGGGTATTGTCACCTGTATTAAAATCTAGTCTGGGTTTCTGTTGACAGCGTGCATGCCGATGTGTGCACTGACACAGTAAATACACCCAAGACTTCCTTGGATGCAAGCCAAAGGCAAATTGCTATATCAAACTGGAAGTGAAAGACTCAACGAGACTAGATTATGTCCGAAAAATAATTTCTCTTTTTTACTCTTTCTCAGAATACCTCTCTCTCTTTATTGCCTCAGTTCGGTGTGTATTATTCGCGATGAGCCCATGTTTGTCTTAATTAGCTGCAATAGTGGAGGCTTGGGAGAGGAAGGAGGCTGCAAATGCAATAACGTGGTTTGCTGAGCTGTAACTCGACACTGCCTTAAACCACGGTGGAGATGTGGCTGGCTGCCGGGAGAGAATAGGAGCAGAGGAGCACAGTACCTTATCCAAAACCTCTTTCTCACTATTACCTCTCACCCACACATAACTGAGGACTGTAGAGGATAGTCTACTTTATTTTACTCTACACGTCTGGTGTGTATTCTTCACCGCAGATAGATGAAATGAGGCAGAGAATGATGATTTTGTAGAAGACGAGCTATTATTTTACATTAGGAAGCCCTGAGTGCTTGGGTAACTTTAATTCACTGTGTATGCAAATTTCACCACGTTTTCAGTAAGTGCTCATTGGTATTCTTTTAACTTTGCAGTCTTTTTCTTTCTCGTTTAGCCAGTTTTGTGACACATTTCCGCTGGTCATGTGGGACGCCACTCGAAGTCACACAAAAAATGTCCGTCACGGATTGTCTTCCCCCCAAATTTGAATTAGCGCCCTGATTACACTGAGAGGGGTGAGCGGGACACAGATGGATTATGGATGGGATCTGTAACTGATGCCGCTGCCAGTATCAAATGAAAAAGACAAATAGTTTTTGGCATTTCTCGCCCTTTCACACACAAATACTCATTATAATCATGTTTGTGTGGTTGTCCCGACTTCATGTTAAAGGAATAGTTCACCCCAAAATGAAAATACATTCTTAATTTATTCATTCTCATGTTGTTCCAAACCTGTATGACTTTCTTTATTTTGCAGGATACAAAAGATGCTTAATGAATATTGCGATCCATTTTCTCAATAAAATTGCAGTGGATAGTTCCTCAATTTAAGGCTAAGAATAGTAAATAGAAAATTATTATAAAAGTAGTCATTAAAATAAGTCACGATAAACAAGTTGATTTTGAGAATATGCCATCGGTGAGCCAATTTCAAAATTATGTAGTTTAGAACATTCCAAAGACACATTTTCATTACTTTATTAGCTATTTTCACAACATATGTGGTCATACATTAGACAAATGCAATATTTATGATTTGACATTGTGACAGGTACTGTAGCTCTTCAAGAGGTTGTCGTGGCCACGGTTTCAGCGTTTTAGTGAAACCTAAGCAAAATTTTTATGGCTTTTGGCATCCCATAATTCCAGCGATAAGGGCTGGAAAGCACCAGAGGCCAGCATGTAGTATAAATCTGTATCATAGCAACAGACTGTTTGTCTAAGAGAAAGAGAGAGCAAGAGATAACAAAAAAAGTGGCAAGATTCATCAGCAACACTTAAATTAGTCGCATTTAAATCACCTCCGAGGGTCTTCAGGTGGCTTGTTGTCCTTTAAATAAAAATACAATGAACCACGACGTCTTCTCCCAAATGCACAGTGTCCTTTTAAGACGAGCCAGGGCTGTCAATCAGTTCATATCACCCTTTTTACTGTCATTACCCTCCAATACTAATAATGTTAGAAACAAACAGTGGTTAGATAAGGGGCCTTTTAAAACAGGATGCATTATTTAGCACCAGGCGCGAATGGTCCTGATCGGAGTGGGACAATTGAATAACATCAGCCGATAAGGAGCGTTCCCTCTCTAGATCGGCTCCTGAAATCATAGATAGTGGGCTCGAACGAAAGGTTTATCGGAGTGGGGGTGTGTAAGAGAGAGACAGTCACATAAAAAAACAACGTTAGCATCAGAAATTCACATCAACGCTAGTGTCAGATGGGGTAAGACCGTGAGAGAGGAAGAAGAAAAATCAATGGGGCGGTGGTCAGTATTAATCTAACATCAATATAGTCAGTATCTTTTACTTTTCATGGTAATTGCCCCAGTGATCTCCTAAAGTGGCTCTCAAGTGCTTTAAGGGCCAACTGATAGCATCTTATCGGCCCGTAGGAGGCCTCAGGGGAAACAGGGGTCCCGGGCCTGTGTGTGTAGGAGTGTGTGTATGTATGGACGGGGTCTACAGAAGTGGGCAGATAAGCTCAGTTGATTTGCCTTTCATCTAGAGCTGTGACCTCATATATCGAATTATTAAATATGCATATTCTATAGAAAACCAAATATGTTTTAAAACAATTTTCATTTGAAACTTGGTGCATATGATATAAAACAGTATGCAATAATATTACTCTTAAAGTATGAAAATAAGCATGTCAATACTCCATAATAAGTAGAGACATTTTTCCAGGTTAAAAAAGTAATAAAAGTAGCACAAAATATGCAATTCAGATTAAGTTTCTTTGTGGGCTCTGTCAGCGCTACAAGCATAACAAGATGTTGGCTGTGTTCAGAATGGCATACTACCATACTACTCTTACTATTTCTGCAATACATAGATAGATGAGGACAGCACAGAACAGAATTTGATTTTCATTTGTGGCCATTTGCACATTTTCTATCGTTCATGGCAGTAGTAATTCATCAAATAATGATGAATGGAAAATAGTGATATTATCTGGCATATACCCAGATGTGTAGTGCTCCATAGTGGTCAGAACTGGCCCCCAAGATTGGAATTGCGCCATGCAAATTGTGTTCAGCACAGATATTGTGGGTGCATTTGCGTCATTTCCTGATTTGCATAATTCCTTTAGTGAATCCAGTGCTTAACCAGCGAGAGCAGTGTGTGCAAATGTGCTGCACTTTTACCGGCCACAGTTCATTTTTAGTGACCCCCCCGCCCCCCTTCTAATTGGCTTTTGATCATGACATCGCACAATAGTTTCGCATTCAGTGTGGACAGACAAATTGCTTGTCACTTGAAACTCTAGTGAGGACACGGTGATACTTTCAACACTATTTTTTGACTAAGACTTTCTCTCGTAGACCCAGGGCTTGACTGCACATGCTATTTAAGGACTGAAGTTATGTCAGCTATGACCAAATGTAAGAATGAGACCATCTCAGTACACCACTCTTGGCAATTCTCAACAGATGAGTGTGTGTGTGTACATGTGTGTACAGGTGTGTGTGTGTGTGTGTGTGTGTGTGTGTGTATGTTAGAGTATTTTCGCAGAAAGGCATCACCACTATTCATCACTCTGAGCACATTTGCAAGTTTTAACAGTGACTCGTCCAAAAGGCATTTCTCCCACACTCAGACATTCATTTTCCAGCGAACAGGGCTCTTTTTTTCCTATTCTTTCGTTCAATCGCCCTCTCTCTCTCTCCCTCTCTCTCTGCTTCCACTCATAATTCAATCCAATTCAGGGCATGACCACAGACTCTTACAGTAGCTCTAAATGTATTGAACTCTAGATTTAGAAAAAACTGCTAGAAATAGATCATGCATACAATTTCAATACTTACAGCTCCCCTCTCACACATAGTGGCTTCAAGTCATGTCGGAATCATCATATTTCGAGATGAGCGCACATGAACGCCACCACAATGTCTTAATTCTCAGGAGGGAACTTGGGATTTTGTTTAAGACCCTCCTTTCTGAGTTGGGGGCAAGTACATTAACAAATCAAGCTAGTTGCTATTGGTCATAATGATAGTAATTGTCATAATATGGGACTCTTAAGCATTTTAATCGCTTCAATACGGGATGCAAAGGGGCACCCCTAGAGCATCTTACCACTAAAATAAGTGACAATAGATCTTCTTTTTGGCCAAAATATGGGATGTCCTGGCTAATATTGCAACCTATTGTAATACTGAATGTTGATTGCAAAATTTAGTTTGTAAGCATCTTGTGTAGTGATTCTAAAGAATATTGATAAATATTGCCAGAAAGGAATAATAATTATAATACATTTTAATATAGTGTCTTTCCAAAGCTCAAAGACAAAGCTCAATTTTATTTTGATGTAAAGTGTCCAATTGATTTTACACTTCAACTATTAATTTAGCTGTTTTATGAAACGACAGGCTTATGCGACCAAACTACGTTTTCCATCATTCTCTGTGGCAAAGCAATAAAGACAAAACACTTAAATAAAGCATTAATTAAACACCTCATGCAGTTATTTTGTTCTCCACTTAGTTGTACTAAAGCTAAAATGCTTCCTGGGTTTAATTTACGAAAAAGTTGTTCCACTTTTGCGTGCTATTTTAGCCAAAACAAAACACTTACCTGCTAACAACCCAGAAACTGGGAGTGTAAACATTTTTTATCGAGACTTTACTTTCTAGAAATCCAAAGTGCTAAAAGTGCCTGAAGTTGAAGGAACACCCTTCTATATTCATTTTGCCAAATGAAATTAGCATTGCATTATTATCCCCTACAGAAAGCTGTTTTTTTGTTTGTTTAAAAGACGCACATTTTGTAGCGATCATGGCAGCAGTAATTCATTAAATGATGATCAAATGATCGAGAAATGCGTTACGACTAGGCATACATCCAGATACAACATGCAGTTGAGTGCACTTTTGGCATTTTAAATGGCAGAAATTTGTTCTATGTGTGTTATCTGTGCACATATGTGGTTCTCTTGAAATTATCCCCCTAACAGATCGATTTGCAAAGCCCCTTGAAGTGGCCACGCCCCCCACCTTGAGCTGAGATCTGATTGGCTTGCCGGTCAGATTGCCTGCAGGTGACGGGTTGATGCCAGGGGGTTGGGTGGCATGGCATGGCAGGCACTGGGTACTCCTCTGTGCCAGGTGCTGGCACCCTGCCCTGTGAGCAGATCTCTAGAGAGCTACACACCGTATTTTCTCGTTTCGCTGTGTGAGGAAGCTTTACTCACCTCTAGGGCTGTAATACAGCAGGCAGGAGAGTGTGTGAAAAGTGTTTGTGTGTTTGAAGACAAACAGTCATTAAAACAGCCATTACCTCTAGTTCAGTGAATTATCTTATTTCAGTAAATTAGATATTTTCCACACATACACATAAGCGTACACATACACAATTTAAAGTCAACATAATATAAAAATTAACACTTTTTTAAACTTAATACACATTCTTGGTCTTACACTGCACGATTCATGAGTGCATTTCATTCCAAAGAAAGAATGTTTGCCTTCTTAATCTTTCAACAAACTGTAATTACTTGCTCAGCCTCTAGAATGACTTTCTTTTTCCGCTGACATCAATTAGGCAGCGAGGGCAGGGACCACAATTGTAATGGATAGCAAATTCGCCATTTAGCTGTTGTTTTAGCAATTTCGCATTTAGCCCCATTCTTGCACGCAACTTCCACTTCCCACAATCCATTCAATTCCCAATCAGTTGGGTAAATTACTCAAAAAGGTAATCCACTACAAATTAATAAGTAATTGCAATTAGATTACTTCATTGAAAAAGTAACTTTACTTTTAAGTTACTTTCTAAAATACATTTCATGGAAACAAATTCAAAATCATGTCTATATTTCCTCCTTGTTCAATGTCGCACTCAACACACACTCAGCGGCACACATTTCTCCCTTGAAATGATTTATGAGGGGCTGTACGTCCTTAACCCTAAAAAGGTTTTTCTATCCTGGGGGATAAAAACATTTAATAGACTGGGTAGAGGAGCAATGAGAAAGTCTGTCATTTTTTTTTTTTTTTTTTTTTTTGGAAAATATTGAAAAGTGGTCCTTGCAAATTCTGAGGACATGCGACTTTGTATATAAAGTCTGGCATTAATTCACAATCTTGATATAAAAGTTAAAAGGCAGAGAAGGCAGTTGACCTCAAGACAAACGCTCCTATCTTTTCAACGTCATTTTCATGATTTCTACAAGCTATAAAATTGAAAATAAAAGCAATATTAAAATAATAATAATAATAAAAAAATAGCAATTAATTAATTTTTATAGGTACTTTTATGCTTTCCCTTTTTAGGGATAACATAATTCATGTTTTAAATTCTACATAAATAAAACTATTTAATAAAAGTCTTTTGTAATTATGAAACAATCTAGAATAGACCAAACTATATTTGTATTTTCATCTTTGTTTCCTCTGGCATTTATTCATCACACACACACACACACACACACACACACACACACACACACACACACAGTGATGAGAGTATTTAGACTGTGTAGAAGTTAATTTAACTGTATAATATTGAATCTCATCAGAATGGCTGCAGTATATCTAATGAAAACGTTTGGAAAATCTCTCGGACCATATAAAGTCTTTAGGATTATCCAACATCTATACAAATAAAGCTGCTCATCGCATTAAAGCAAGACACTGCTATAAATAGATTTTAATACCAATGTAGTTTTCAAGGAGACACAAAACTGTTCGTCATTTGATTCCATTTCCTCCTGCGGTTTTAATTTACGCATCCTCAATAGTGTACACTAACTCCAATATCCGGATTGAGATTTTAACATTTCTGGGTCGTTTTGGTCACACCCAGAGACTGAATATTGTACTTTCTCTCTTTCTCTCTCTCTCTCTCTCTGTGAGATGGCAGTTTGTTGGAATGCTGCGAGTGCAGCTTTACCATGGCAACCCCTCTCTCATCAAAAAAGCCTCCAATCGGCCTGAAATCAGCATGCAAAATGGCACTCAACCCTGTAGCCTTTATTAAAGTTTGCAGGGACTCAATTTAGAGATAGCGATCGTTTTCCTATTAAAAAGCACAGTGTAAGATATTTTTTTCCCCTTCTCTCTCTGTAAATCGGTGGGAGGGAGTGAGTGAAAGAGAGAGAGAGAGAGAGAGAGAGAGAGAGGGGGGGGGGGTAATCAGCATAGGCTGATGTGATTTCGCTGTCACAAATCCCGCCTGGGGCTCATACAGCCCCGCCGAGCTAGTGGAACCGCGGCGGGCTTAACGGACTTAGCTCCTCAGCAGAACGTCAAACCCCCCCCCCCCCCCCCAACCCTTCCGCACCCACAACACAAACTGCTCACCACCATGATGGAGTGCAGGCTGATAAGATCAAGTGATTCTGATTGGCTGCCTTCCTCATCTCTCAGTTTGGGAGCCTGTGTTTGTGTGAGACCTGTAGCTGGTACATAAGAAGCTCTTTGGAATATCTCTATGTGATTCTATGTAATTTGTAGAGAGAGACATAGAGATAGAGAAATAGAGAGCTGGCGATGAAAACCTGATGAGAGGGGGTAAAAATGGGCCACACTCCTGGAGTGACCCTAATGGAGGGGGTACATTTTCTCTTCAAAACCGCCTCAGTCTCTTTTTCCACTTGATTTAAAAATGTACACTTCGATATTTATGACTTTTATAATGTGAAACAGAGATGATGTTAAAGTATGCTTTAAAAAATAAATAAATATCCAACAGCCTTAAATTTACATAGCTGCTTACAGTACTATAGACCCTTTTCACATTTCTGTGTTTGAAACGCAGAAGTAAACTGTTGTAAACTTCTATGAACCTTATTCAGAGTAAAGCCATCTTTGATTTTTGATGGGAATAAAAACAAGGCTGTGAGGGATAGTCTTACTCAATGGGTTGCACTGTTGTTAAAGTATTCTGGATTCTTCCAGTGCCTAAACATTTAAAAATGCCCTCACATTCTCATTTTCACTGATGCTGAAAATCAAATATGGCACTGCTGTGAATAAGGTGTTTAGAGGGAAACCATGGCAAATATTAGTTTTGCATTTACATTAGGCCTGTCGCGATTATTAAATAACCGTCTGATCGCGTTTATTTGCTCTAACCGTTGTGCACCGATTATTGTGCACTTCAAATTAGGGCTGCAACTAACGATTATTTTGATCGATAAATCTAACTATTATTAGAACGATTATTCTACTATTCGGCGATTATTGCAACGATTAATCATTAGCTCTTATCTGATTATTCAGCTTGTGCCCCGACATAAAAGGTTGTATTAAACACACTTACTAACAATTAAGATGACACAATCATCTTTTAAAAATACTTTTAATTTTTATAAAGTTTAATTCAGTGTCAGGGTCCTGGGTAGCTCAGTGGTATAAGACACTGGCTACCACCCCTGGAGTTCACTAGCTCACTAGTAAATCCCAGGGCATGCAGAATGACTCCAGCCAGGTATCCTAAGCAACTAAATTGGCCTGGTTGCTAGGGAGGGTAGAGTCACATGGGGTTAGTTCTCAGTGGGGCACGTGGTGATTTGAGCATGGATGCCACAGTGGATGGCATGAAGCCTCCACACATGCTATGTCTATGCACAGGTTGGCAGTCTAGAAATACTGCAAATTCATGTAAACAGCCTCAAAGCGAACAGATGGACTAAAAGTTGTTTCGAATAAATCATGCGTCATGGCTTCAATGCACTTCTCAACTCAAGCTTCATGTGTCGCTCTTAACCTTCACATGACAAGTGTTGTACGTAGCATCACAGTAGGGTTATTTTACTACTTTACTATTACTTAATTTGCACAAAATATCTGATGTGTATAATTATGATTTTTCTCTCAGGGGGAAAATTAATTACAGCCAGTAAAAGAGCTGGTTATTTGCACGCGCTGTCTGCGCTACTTTAGTAGCTGTTTCTCTAAAGGAATTATCAGGCAACGCCGCAAATGCGCTCACGAAATCTGTGCCGAACACAATTTGCACCCGCAATTCTGATCTTACGGGCTGATTCTGAGCACCATATAGAGGAGTTTGCAGCAGACCACTGCGACCTGGCAAACTCTACCAGTAGTGATGTGCAGCATCACTCCACTACTGTGATGCAGACACCTGAAACATCTTTTTAACTTGCCGAAAGTGCATTTGACTACACCAAGTATCATCATGCTCTTCTCAAACATTTGATCATTATTGGTTGATCGATCGGAAATATACACAAACTTCTCTTTTGAATATTTCAGGATACCCTCTGCTTTCCTCAGGCAGTAATAATGTGATGTAAATTGCACCAGGCAAATAGCACAAGGTTTTGGGAATGCAATCTATAATGAGCATAATGTCCATATAAAGGAGGTGTGTTTCCATGGAAAGGAATGACAATGACTTAAATACTCAGACACAGTACTATTTTAACATCTGCTTAAACTAGATTGTGGGAGGTTAGTGAATAAGATGCAGGTTTTTGCGCAACTGCTTAGTGAATTCGCCCCTGAATGTAATGGTATTTATTTTACATGGTGTCTTAACAACTCTGTGTATCTAAAAGTGCACAGGATCAGTCTGTCTTCCATCTTGTTTTGATTTTCGTGCCACCACTGCCCAGGTATTAATATGTCATTGATACATTAATTGTCTGGTAATTATCTGAAAATGAGGTCAAAGATGAATCTGTTTGAACTTTGAGCATCACTCTACAACGCTGCGGGCAATGCTGTAGCTTGGCGTTGAGGCTCCATAGAGTTCAGTGCACTGGGGAACATGGATGTGATTCATTTAAATGGCCTTAACAGTATCGCTGAGAGAAATATGCAGTGTTATAGGCTAATCTAAATTTCAACTTAGTTTCCAAGATCTATATTTGGCCTGCATGTAAATTTTTGTATGTTCACAAAATCCCTACAGATCTGTCATGGGTAACTATATTCACTTCTATGCAAATGCCATGAAATAATTGTCAAAACTTGTGTGGAAACCAAGGATTCAGTATCACTGCATTAAGTGTGTGTGTGTACACATGTGCATAATTGTCTTGCTAATAGAAAGGTTGTAGCCAATCTGGTTAGTGTAACAGTAATCGAATTCGATTCTAATGGCAAGTGGCATGTGTGCAATGAAACATGACACTGGAAAAAAAAAAAAAAAAAAATAGAGAGGGGGTCTTTAAAACCAGCAAAGGTCTGGCTACAACTGCAATTTACACTTAATGCCTTAGCAACCACCACTCATTAATGACTGAAAAAAGCTTCATATGATGAGTGTGAATGTGTGTGATAGAAAGATACCAGTGTTCCTTTATGACGGGCCTTGTACTTGGCACCAATCTATTGATCTTTTGGCACCATTAACGTAAATGACCAATCAAAAGCCGGCTTTCTAAACCAAAAACCTGTCACAGTCTGATGATGTCATAAAACTCTTAAGCGATCCTTATCAGGGGTTTACTTGAGCCAGTGCACTCTCTCTTTGTACGTGCATGTGTGAGACACAGAGACAGATACTGTCATCGCTGATATAAAGCATTAGCGTTGAGATAAAGAATAAGTCAAAGCAAACTCCTCCCAGGAACTAGACGATTAAAACATCTTATCCCTGTTACTCAACAATCAAGGAAAAAGGCAGATATGAGGAAATTGTGTGTGTGTGTGTGTGTGTGTTTATGTGTGTGTATTACAACAAGCTGCATTATTGTGATTTTTATTTTTATGTGTATTTGTGCGTATTAGTGTGTCAGCCAGATTCGAGCAATCTCTTCAGTCTTATCTGTGTATTTTGCATGTTTATCGTTGTGTGTATTTCGATTGGAAACCCTCACTGATAATACACTTCCCTAATGAAAATAACTAGTTCCAGATAATTCCATTTGAAAACAAAAGACAAATGGTGCATGCCGAGTTAGATGATTGTCTAAATTTCTACATCTACTGTATATATATATGTAAAAAAAAAAAATATCTACACTTAAAATGCACCATCAACCCCAAAACAAAAGACAAACGATGTATGCTCATTTGAATAATGTTTTGTAACAGTTAACATCTACTGTATATTGATATCTATACTTTGATCATGTTCATCTACATGTGTATTTGCGTACATTTTACGTTTCGCATTGACACAACAAAATGTGCAACCCTTACAAAAACCTCTGATGTTTTGTTGTTGTTTGCATCTATATTTACATCTATATTTTGTGTGTTTTGTTTATTTGTATTTGTGTATGTTTCATGTTCTACATAGACACAACAAAACTCTCTACACTAAAAATATACCTTAAATTCTGTTCAAAACAAAAGACAAATGATGTATGCTTTGTTCAACAATGCGCTGCTGTGAACATCTACGGTCAAAGCTATATTTTGTTCATTTTTGTCTACTTGTGAATTTGTGTACTTTTCACATTTTGCATAGACACAACAAAACATAGTCTTATAGAAACAGCAAACAAAAAACACAATGTTGCACGCACAGTTTAAGGACGTTTTGTCGCTGTTTATGTCTATACTGTCGCCTACATTTTGTGTGCATTTGCTTATTGGTATTTGCGTACGTTTCACACTCCACAGACACAACAAAACATTCTAAACTTAAAAATAAACAAACATACATACAAACAAACAAAAAACAAAAACAAAAATGATGTTTAGTTGCTGTATTCATCTGTTCATGTCCATAATCTGTGTTTATATTTGGGAATGTTTCACATTGCACTGACACAACAAAGTGTCCTACACTTAAAATACACCTTAAATTCAAAACAAAAGACAAATGGTGAATGCTTAGATTTATACTGTTTTGACACCGTTAACGCATCAAAATGTTCTACACTAACAAAAACTAACAAAACACAGTTTTGTTGCTGTACTGTATTCAGATTCATGTCTGTATTTTATGTGTTTGTTTATTTGTATTTGTGTATGTTTTATATTCCACAGTCACAAAAAAAAAAAAAGAAAATATTGTACAGTGTACATTTTTTACATTAGAATATTCAGTAATAAAAACAAACAAACAAATAAAAAAACTAAATTATGTTTTGTTGCTGTTTTTTTTCTATATTCACGTCTATATTTTGTCTATGTATTGTATTTGCATAGGTTTAATGTTCCACATAGACACAACACAAATTTCTACACTTAAGAAAACATCAACAAACAAACAGAAAACCAAACAATGTTTTGTTGCTGTTTAGGTCTATATTCTTGTCTATATATTGTGTGCATTTGTTTATTAGTATTTGTGCATGTTTTACGTTCCACACAGTCACAACAAAATGTTCTACACTTAAAAAAATGAAAAATAAATGAATACATAAATAAATAAATTAGAAAAAAAAGAAAATGTTGCTGTTGACGTTTACAGTATTTTGATGTATGTGTTTTGTGTTTTATGAATATTTGCATATGTTTCAAGACAGTCTGTAAAAAGATTGGTCTATACTTACTGAAATTCGAAACACTATCCTCAGTGGTTGTATGTATATTTTGTTAGTGTTTGTTTATTTGTATTTGCATTTGTTTCATGTCCCGCATTAACACAAAATGTTCTACACACACACACACACACACACAAATTTTGTCTCTATATTGTGTATTTATATATTAGTATTTGCGTATATTTTCTGTTCCACATAGACACAACAAAATGTTATACACTTACAAAACCAAAAAAACAAACAAAAAAAAAACAATGTCTATATTCACATCTATATTTGATGTTTGTTTTATTTATTTATTTTTTTACAGATGTTTCACATTCCACATAGACACAACAAAATGTTCTATACATACAAAATAAAACGGAACAATATTTTGTTGCTATTTACGTGTATATTTTGTTTATTTCTTTATTAGTATTTTCATATGTTTCACATTCCACATAGACAAAACAAAACCTTATACACTTAAAAAAACAAACAAAAAACAAATGGTGCATGCACAGTTAAACAATGTTTTGTCGCTGTTAACATCTATATTCATGCCTTCATTTTGTGTTTGTTTATTAGTTTTTGCATGTTTCACATTCCACATAGACACTAAACAGTGAATGCACAGTTTAACATTACGTCTATATTTCCTTTATTTGCGTACTTTTCATGTTCTCATAGACACAACAAAACGTTCTACACTTAAAATAACAGCAAACAAAATGGTGCATGCACAGTTTAGCGATATTTTGTCGCTGTTAGCGACAATATTCACGTCTATATTTTGTGTGTGTTTATTACTATTTGGGTAAGTTTCAGAATCCGCATAGACACAACAAAACGTTCTACACTTAAAACACACCTTTTGTTTGCCTGCTGCACATTTACGTGAAATCTGCAGGGTGTCGTTGTTTGTGTGTTTATGTGCGTCTGTATATGATATGTTTACCAAATACCTGTTTATAATGCAAAGGAGCGGCAGCATGTTGGCTGGTCTCTGCGGTAAATGGCGGGTATTATTCGTCAGTCTGGCAGTGTCTGGAG
Organism: Myxocyprinus asiaticus; assembly: GCF_019703515.2. Lineage (NCBI taxonomy): Eukaryota > Metazoa > Chordata > Actinopteri > Cypriniformes > Catostomidae > Myxocyprinus > Myxocyprinus asiaticus. The sequence continues at coordinate 24,260,192 of NC_059390.1, read as the reverse complement.
GCTGCTTCGTGCAGATACAAGGAGGCAACTGATAAGAAGAGCATCAGAAGGCTAGTTAATTGCCTGCAGTCTGCGGGAGCAGGGGGAATATTTAAAATCTATCGGATTAAAGGCAGATTAAACAGAACCCAGGCACAGGACCCAATGGCGCTGAAAGATTGCAATCAGCAACGGTAATGGTGGAGAAGTAGGAGAGAGAGACAGAAAAAAGAGTGGGGCAGAAAGAGAGAGAGAGAGGCAGATAGGAAATTCAGATCCGTGGCTAATGCCTAAGGTTCCATCTTGTAAGCACGATTCATCTATGTGTAAATCGTTTCTCTCTCTATCTTTCCCTGTCTCTCTCTCTCGTCATTTTTTTTCTTCTTTTTTGTAGGCCTGCATTGCTATGGCAGGCTCTCACTCGCTCTTGCTTGGCTTATCAGTCAATCAGCGAATTAAAACTGCTCTTGCCCCTCTGAGGATTACGAAGGCTGATTGAAGCCTGTATGAAAACTAGCTAATAAGTGGGAAATGTCAGAAGGGGCACTCTATCAAAACTGTGTACTTTTCATAATAATACTTACGGGAGCGAGGTGTGGATTGGGCTTGCGTACATGCAGAGAGGGATGGCTGACACATTGGTCCTGAAGGATGGAATGACAGAGAAACCAACAGACCTGGGTTGATAGAAATGAACAACATTCGGATTTAGAGAAGAGGGCGTTTTTGAGTCACACTGTGGGCGTAAAATCAAAAACAATGGCAAGTACAATGGCAAGTGTTTTACACACTTCATCCTGGTGCAAGAGATTTTGAAATTGTTCAATGTTTTGGAATTGTTTTGAAATCTGATGACCTAATCAGATATATGATAAAAAAAAACTGTAAAATATGATGGATATTTGAGGTTACTAGACCAATAAAGACATAGAAACGCAAGGTGGAATTTAAGCAACCATCCAGTGTTTTTTTAGTTTATGACCTTAATTAATATTCATACTAATAATATTGTGTCAAACAAGTAAACCTAAAGGCCTCCAGTGAACACTCGATTACAGACACACTCTCACATAACCAGACCTTTGACTGTTGGATTAAAGTCTGGTACACTTTTCAAGTTATTCCGGCCAAGGACCGACCACTTAGACACGTGACTGACGAGGTTTAGGGGCATGTAAATCTGAAAACAAATGTAACTCTCAAGGCAAAGTGAAAAAATACAGTTGAACTCAAGGATCTCTAGTTTACTTGCTACTAAGTGCCTCAAACAAAATGAAAAATCTTTCCAAGATTCGATGAAATGATCCTCACAAACTTTGGCAAATCCAGTGACTAGTTCTTCTACAGAAGTGTTAATTGAAGCAGAATTTCTACTTTATAAATATAACTTTAATTCCTAGTGTTCTCCTCTTTGATCCCAGATTCCTGTATATTGCGTAGAAGCCAACCAATTAAATTGCCACTTGCCATTTCAACCAGCTCTTGTTGTTGTTGTTGTTGTTTTTTTTTTTGTTGTTTTTTACCCAATATGGGTGGTCCATTGGTGTGTGCCATCTACAGGAGCACAACCTTTTTCCAATTTCTTATTTTGCCCTAGATCCTACACAGTGGTCAATCTCTTCTGAATTGAGACTGATCACACTGAATTTGGCAACAGTAGGTCTAAAGTTGAAATCTACCAAAATGTAATACATGCCCCTGAGTGGCTGAAGCTGGAAGTGTTGTTGAAAGTATGGGCACATGTGAGCTCCAGTTTCTGGGTGAAATGTCCAAAGAGTAGTGCCAAAATTAAGTTATATCTATAGTTGTAAATAATTTAATACAGTCAACAGGAATTCATATTCTAATAACTCTATTCCCTAACCCAAACCCAACCCTAAACCTAGCTGTCAGTGGACTAAAAATGCCCTTTTAGAGTGAATATGCAACCTCTGAATTGTGCTTACCATTATTAATGTGAACAAGATTACTTCCTGGTTCTCACAGGATTAAAACCTGTGTCTTGGAAGTTCCTCATGCAAGGTGCTATCAGTAGAAATAGAGGGAAATGTGTTCACAGTTGAACCGCTATAAAAATATCTGATGGGTGATGGCGCTTGCGAGTATTTCAGGTGAATGGGGCTGATTTCAGGATGCATGAACTTTCTGAAGCAACATGTCCATTTCCTTAGGATCGTATTGCTAAATCTCCATTATACTGAAAACTACACAGAGGAATCAACTACAAATATGATTTTCCTGCAGTTTGTGTTAAAATACCTTCTCCTATCCCAGCTTAATATGCAGACAACTATAAGTCATTCATAGGTTAATTTTCTCAGAAATTGTGAACACTGTCTTTCTGTGCACTACAAAAATTCCTCTGTTTGTTTTGAGCGAACCGCCCCAACAAGTTACTCAACCAATGGTGTGAGTTGGGGGTGGGACAATCTCTTTGTTTGACAATGGGCAGATGGGGGCATATTCAGATAACTGATCTAAAAACATTGTTTATTTTTGCAACTCTGTTTGGTGACGCTAGTGATGCAGAAATTGTATATTTCAGCTTTAAAGGAATATTTCACCCAAAAATGAAAATTTGCTGATAATTTACTCACCCTCAGGCCATCCAAGGTGTATCTGAGTTTCTTTCTTCATCAAAACAGAATTTAAGACTTTTAGGATTTCATTTCAGACCTCCTCCTCTAAACTATGCAAGTGAATGTCCTCCATTTTTTGACGGTCCAAAATGCATATTTAGGGTGCATCAAAATAATTCACACGACTCCAGTCGACAAATAAAGTTCTTCTGAACGCAAACGATTGATTATTTTTAGAAACAAAACGGTACTTATATACTTTATAACTACAAATGTTCGCTTCCATACATCTCTGTGATGCGCGCTCACGAAAGGTATGATGTAAGCTTGTTGGTAAGGTCACGCATCACATGGAGGAGGAGTCAGGAAGCGCGTCATTGTTTACATTTTTATTTTTTATTTTATTATTATTATTTGGAAATGTTTTATTTTTTTATTTTATATTGTTTTGGTTGGTTTGGTTTGCACAAGTTCCTCTTGTAAATAATTTCCAGTACAATTTTCATCTTTGGGTGAACTATTCCTTTTATGTCCACCTAATTTATGGCTCTCCAACTGAATTCTCACCAATTCCATCATGATAGCACTTACTGTACATTAACAGGCATTTGGCTCAGCTTCCAGTAGAACATTTTATAACACTTACACACTTCATCTGGCACAAAATCTTTCCTTTGCTGGCTCTCTGTTTTTTTTTTTTTTTTTTTTTAACTGACAGATTAGCTTCATAAATTATGCAGTATAAGGCAGCGGGCGACCCCACAAAGTGATAGAATCATTTAAGTGTTAACCGGCTTGTGGGGTGTGGAGGATAATAATCATAAATATGAAACAGATGTCTGCTGACATTTGGGAAAAGTGAGAGTCAAATCCCCAAGTGGAAGGGCAAGCTTTTATCATACACCTACTGCCTCTCTGTCCATCTCTCTCTCTCTATCTCTCTATCTCTCTCTCTCTCTCTCCTATCTTCATCCTTCTTGCTCCTGTTTTACTTATACAGAAAAATGAACACTCTCCTCTTTCATTTTAAATGTTCAGGTTTTGATTAAAGATAAAATGGATATTACTTTTGGTACCCATATCTAGTCAATGGCACCTGTATTATCACATTATCAATTACATTTGTTAGGCTATCAGTACAAATAATTAAAGAAGACATTACCATTGATGAAATTTGCCAATGAAACCACAAAGATTACAACTTTGATTTGACCAGGACTGCTTATAAAATTGCTATATGAAACAGAAGATACAGCAACTAACCTAAAACAGCCACAATCTTACATTCAAAGGTTGCACATTGCAAAAAACAAAACAAAAACAAAAACAAAAAAACACAATAATATTTTTCTTTTTGTCTTTTTTTCCCAGTAAAAAAATAAATAAAATACGTATATAATAATAATAATAATAATAATAATAATAATAATAAAACATCTAAAAATCAATAAAATACATTAATTTGATCCGAAAAGCAAAAATTCAGTTGATATTATGTCTTATTTTCAGTGATATCCAACAGAATGGTCTATAGAACCAAATAACAATATAGCCAAGAACATTGTACAGCCAAAAATGACTCTTGAAAAGTAGACAGTTATTTGCTCAACTCACTGGAAAGTGCTGCGAAGAACAACTTTGCTGCATATTTATTTATTTATTTATTTTTGTAGGGGAAATATTTGACCAGCAATTAGAATGTGTAGAAGCCACAAGCAACGGGTCTGAATTTGAGTTTAATATACCTGTCCAAATCAAAAATCCTGAGGTCTAAGAGTGCACTATTATATTGGCACAACCTTTCTGAAAATATCTGTTTGCACCATGATAGTGTGAAAAGATCTTCAGTAGAGCTTCTAGCATGAGTGACTTACAATTAAGTCTTATGGTGTTTTGTGTTGCTAACAATGTATATTTCCTAAAAAGCATGTTTCCCGTCCTGGTCTAGGCTGGTTTCAATATTTCAATCAATCAATATTTATTTATAAAGCACATTTAAAAAGAACCAAAGTTGACCAAAGTGCTGTACAGTATAAAACAATAAAAAATAAAAAAATGCCATAGCAGATATAACTGGAAAAAAAAGTCACAGTTTGAAAGTTGCTCTTAGATAAAAAGGGTTTGTCCTTAGTGAGTTGCCGAAGGTGGAAAAGCATGACTTTACGACTGTACTAATCTTTTTTTCAAAATTTAGATTGTTATCGAACTGAACACCTAGGTTTTTGGCACAGTCAGTTTTACAGTATATGATGCCAGAAAGCCTAGGTCCAGGTCTACAGCACAATTTTCCTTGGGCTCAAATAGAATAATTTCAGTTTTATTTTCATTTTCATTAAGGAAGTTACTTTCAGGCCATAACTTTAATTCATTTAAACAAGCCATCAGAGGTTGTAAGGGGTGTTTATCATTATGTTTTATAGGAAGATATAATTGAGTGTCTTCAGCGTATAGATGAAAAGACACTCAATACTTATTAAAAATCAAAGCCAAAGGGAGCATATACAGAGAAAACAACACCAGTCCAAGTATTGATCCCTGCGGAACTCTGCAATTGAAAGGTATATGTGGCAGCGGGGGCGTGGTCAAGCATCTCTCTGGAGAGAGAAAGCGGTAAGGGCGCTTACACCTGAGCTAAATTATGTCTAACACCTGTCTCTAATTTCAGTGAGCACAGGGAGAGCGGCATAAATAGAGCGACACAACACTCAGTCGAGAGAGAGACTGGATATGACAGAGCCGAGCCAGAGCAAGGATTTTTCTAGTAGTGAAAGTTTATTTATGAAAGCTGTGTGTGTTAGTGTCAGTTTAGTGTGTGAAGGTAAACTGTAAAGTGGTGTCGCCAAGAGGGAAAAATAAAGCCTCACCTGAAGAAGTAAAAACTGCTCCTCGCCTCATCTTTTACACTATACTAGAGGAAGAGTGATGGCCAATATGAACAGTGAACCACCTATTAGACAAATAAAAGTGGAACTACTGTAATACTGTGCCTTGAAGGCCTACTGATATCTCCATACGTGTCAACAGGACCTCATGGTCAACCAGATCTAATGCAGCACTCAAATCTAAAAGAACTAAAGCCATGGATTTCCCAGAATCAGTCTCAGTAAAATATCACTTGAGACTCTTTCAGTACAGATTCAGTAGTGTGTAAAGCTTTAAAACCTGATTGAAAAATTTAATGGATAGAATTCACTGCCAGATAAGATTGTAGCTGAATCAGTACAAATTTCTCAATGATTTTGGAAATAAAAGGTAGATTGGAAATAGGATGGAAATTGGACAGAGAGGATGGATCAAGTTTGTTTTTTAGGCTGGTTTAGGCTGGCTAGTGCTGGTGGAGCTGGTGGACAAGCATAGCCTTGCTTTTTACCAACAAAACCTAGCTGGTGAGGCTGGTTGACCAGGATGGTTTCTGATGAAGGTGGTTAAGCTAGTTTAAAAGCTGGTGGGGACACCAGCACACCAGCATCCCATGCTGGGGGACCAGCACTTAGAACACAACTGTGGAGGTGGGGGCATGGTGGAGCGTTCGTCTGGAGAGAGAGAAAGTGGTAAGGGTGCACACACCTGAGCTCAATATGTCTAACACCTGTTTCTGATTGCACTGAGCAATGGGGAGAGCGATATAAGGAGGAACCATGCCAGAGACTGGGATAGAGAGAGCCAGCACACACACACCCAGACTGTGTTCTGTTTGAATGAACAATTTTGAGTTAAAGAAATAAAGGTTACCTGATTTTTTTTCCTCCCCAATTTGGAATGCCCAATTCCCAATGTGCTCTAAGTTGTCATGGTGGCGTAGTGACTCGCCTGAATCCGGGTGCAGAGGATGAATCTCAGTTGCCTCCATGTCTGAGACAGTCAATCCACACATCTTATCGTGTGGCTTGTTGAGCGCGATACCTCAGAGACATAGCACATCACGCATCACGCTTTCCCACACGGCATCCACGCATAACTCACTACGCGCCCCACCAAGAGCAAGAACCACATTATAGTGGCCACAAGGAGGTTACCCCATGTGACTCTACCCTCCCTAGCAGCCGGGCCAATTTGGTTGCTTAGGAGACCTTGCTGGAGTCACTCAGCACGCCCTGGATTCAAACTCATGACTCCAGGTGTGGAAGTCAGTGTCTTTGCTCGCTGAGCTACCCAGGCCATCCCAAAAGTTACCTGTTTGAGTTGAAGCCATGTTTCCTCCTTGTCCCCACGAATGAACCCTGTTACAACAACTTAAGCCGGTGACCGCCAATGCTAGTCTTTTCAGCATGGAGCCAACACAAATGATGAAGTACTTATGCTGCCTTCATGTGCATTTGGAATTATCATAATTAAATGATTTTCCTACTCCAAAGTTGCACATTAATGCCCCTTCTAGTCGTAATTGCGACTGGGAAACTGCCAAGTTGGAAGGATAAACTTTCAACATGGCAGAGGGGATTACAGTTTCTGCAAGGAATGTTAGGGTTGTCATTGATCTAAATGCAGCTGCCTTGTTAGTGCTTGCCATTTGGTCATATACATTTACATATATCAGTAACCACTTGATGCACAGACTTGATGAACAGAGAAAACTGCATTTTGACCAAAATTCAGTAAGCAGAATAACATGTACAGTATTACAGTGTCAAAATAGGAGTTCCCCCAAAACATATGCAAGAATTTACCTGGGATCATGCCAGTCAACAAAGCACTTGAACGAGACGTACTCATAATTTTGTCTTAAGAAATAGGAAGTAGGATAATTCCAATAGCACACGAAGACATCATTAGAATTGGTGAACAACCAAACATTACCACCAAAATCACATCCAGAACAGTTGTCTTTGATTCGTAAATACATTTTAGAAACTTGCTCACCCAATTCAAATGAGGTCTGTAAATTATTCAAATTCATCATGTAGAACAGTTCAGAAACAACACAGGCCTTAAACAGATCCAGATTTTCAAAATTATTTCCCTTTCTAAACAGTTTCTCTGATTTCATTATTATTATTATTATTATTATTATTATTATTATTAACAATGAAGATCTTGATATTTTTGAGTCACTTGTACTTAGGTTAGAGTTACTACCAGACAGTGAACAAAGATGTTCTAGACTAGAGGACAATGTTTCTCAGTCCTATTCCTGAAGACCCTCCAAAATTCCACATTTTGGATGTGTCCCTTTTCACACCTGATTTAACTCATCAGGTTGTTAGTAGAGGTTTCATGACCTGAAGTGAGTGTATCAGGTTAGTTTGACACCTAAATATGCACAAATCGAGAACGCTGCTCTAAAAGGTAAGTTGTTTGTTTACCATTGATATTTAAATGCATATTCTGTGTTGAATGGCAGTCAACAATACATTTGGTTACTGATGTTGTGTCATCTGGTCAAACTGCTTCTCTTGGAAAGATGTTGGTGGCATCTGGAATTTCCATGCTGGTTGAGGCTGGCTTATGCTGGTCTAGCTTGTAAATATGGTCAGCCAGCAAGGTTGTTCTGTTGAAGTAGGTTGACCAAGGTAGTTTTACCTGTTAAGCTAATCATGCAATTTGTCTCTGGGGACAAACTAGCATCCAAAACACAACATATGCTGGTCTTGTCAGCAAGGTTGTCCTTTTCTCTTTCTTTCTAAACTTAGTCATCTTTTTCTGAGTAAAACAACCAACAGAAACAGAACTGTCAAGTTTACCACCATGCTATGTTCATATGCTAAAAATTCAGTTAGCTGCTAGCAAATCTTTCCCTTATAAGCACCAGTGTGAGAACTCAGGGCGAAGTGTCTTACAAAAGCTGAGAAAATACCAATGTTTACTGTCAGAAGATGAAGTCATAGTTATGGATTGCCGACGCTTTGTAACTCTGAGGAGGATATGTAAATTTAACTGGAGGAATTGGTGTTACGGGCAGTCGTATCGGTGCAAAGCCCTCCGAAACATGAGAAAAGACGTGTAAAACTCTGTTGAAGGCATGAGACAAATGTAATGCGTTTTGGCTAAACGCATGAATCAGTCTGCCAAGAGGCCCTTTATACTGGTGGCTACAGCATTGCTTTTTAACCCAGAGCTCAGCCATTTCCCCAGGCATGTGTGTGTGTGTTACTAGTATGCCTGCATTAAGAGCAGATGATTAAGCGCTGTCTGCACGCTGGATCAGTGCTCAACGATTGAAGTGCGATTGTTGATGTCTGGCACTAGCCCGCGGGATGCTACGACGATGTGTTTAAGCACAACGCCCGCCAGTCGAGACAAACAATGCAGCGTCTTACTCATCCCGCTAAAGCTCTCGCTGTGTGTACACACATGCTCAAATACTCTCATAAACACACATCATGTCAACGTCTTTACCATATTCTCATTTTGTGATTATTGCATTGTGCTATAACATGGGCTACAGTATTGTGCAGTGGTGTATTATTCTATTTGGCATTGTTGTGCATCTGTGTGTGGCATTGTGGGATATTGTGTGTTGTTTGTGAGGGGAAAAACGACAAGGTGGCACAGTGTAGTATGCAAGCTATGACGAAATAGCGGAGACTGGGATGGATTTGTATGTTGGTTTAAAAAAGCTAATTTGTCTTAAAATATAATATTTTTGGTGATTTATTGGGGTTCAGGCAGGTAGGAAAGTTTACCAGAATTGGAAAGTTTTGAAAGAACAGATCATTCAGGGGTTAAGTAATTTTATTATCTAGTTACTTTGTAGGTATGATGTTTGTAGACTTACAGGGATTAGCTAATGGAAACGTATATCTCCAGTTTTTTTCTGTCTGCCATTTTGAGTTTTCCGAAAAAAAAAAAAAAGTTTTTAAACTCCTAGACTGTTGGTCTGATTTGCATGAAATTTTTAATGTATCATCTCGTGACCCCAATGACAAAAAACTTAGCAAAATAAATGTAATTCGTCAAATCATTTGAAAGACTCAAGCTGATAAATTTTTTGGTCATGGCCCACATTCACTTATCAACCTACGGTATATATTCTGAACAATTTGATGCATCAAAACTTTTTGTCAGGAGGGTCTCTAGATGATACATTCCAAAAATGTATTCCATCCCAAGTCTACAGTGCTTATTAAGTGCTTATTAGAGTGCCACCTAGAGTCTGCACCAGGATGAAATGCATGGGGGGGCATGTGGAATTTCAGAGGGGGCCACATTTTGAGAATGATGAACCAAACCCCCACCCACCCCAAGGTAAATTGCAAATTTTTATAAAGTTATGCACAAATATAATGAAGTAACGCAGACGAGCAGCACTATAGGGTCACATTTCAGAACTTTGCACACGGACAGCAACTCAAGAAGCACTTATAGAGTGTCCTTGCTCGTTTATGTTAAGTGCAGTTTGGGGAAATGCATGTCATAAAAAATAACGTTTGTAAAATTGCTTGTAGAAAACGCTCTTAAAAACTAAGATCAAGATTTTGTTATTGAGGCCCAGATCAGTCCAGAGCCTTTTGCAATACAGTTTTGCAGGGAATCAAAATTCAAAAGCACCATATAACTAGCTCATCTAATCCTCCACAGCAGTCAGTTCAGTTCACCAAATCATACCCACATATCAGACTAACCAGAAATAAAGCTATGCAACTGCTATGACCTATAGTCCTTAACACAGATTTTCTAATGTATTCCTAATGTTACTTGAACATGAATTCCATGCATCCCACCTTTAGAGTCTCCACAAATTCGTTGTAAAAGTCGTTACGTTCACCTCTTATCTATTGAAATCAAAAATTAGACACGGATGACAGCATCAGGATCTTTCCATTCTGAGTGAAAAGGTCTTTTATATCATATTTTGGGCGGCCTTTTGACAGCAATTCCCTTTTAGCTCTGAAATTAACGTTGACTTTTTTTCCCTCATAACGAAGACTATTAGTTAATATTTGACATCTTATTGAATAGTCTTTTGCCCTTTTTTCTTTTTCCCCCTTCTGTTAAAATAAACTAAAATAATATTAGATAAATGAACTTAAACTAAAAATCAGGAAAATCAAAGGCAAAGAGAATTGATTCTTTGTGCATTTTAGGCAAAATATAGTTAAATATAATTTACTTACACGACTTCAGCTGGTATGAACTTCGCTAAAAAGTGATAAAGAGCTCAAGTTCAAATATTCAATGTTCTTGTTTTTAGGAGAAAGAAACTGCATGTCAGTGTATGAAGACTGTATGAGAATGGGGCACATCTTATTTTGTGATTTGATTATCTTAATCCTTTGTACTGTATTATTTTTGGTTCTATTAAAGATACTTTTTCATGGGCCGACCGTTAATTCTAAGCGGGGTGGTTTTATGTTTGAAGTTCGTTGTATATTTGCCTAAGGGCGTAAGGAACCATCTGAAAAGTCCACCCACTGCACAAAAACGTTGGTGGTTGAAATGTGGTTGAAAGTATGTTCAATGTACAGTAATTTTTACCTGAGTAATAACAGTGGAACTGTTCTATATATATATATATATATATATATATATATATATATATGTGTGTGTGTGTGTGTGTTTTTGTAGTTAAAATGTAAAGGTATGTCTATACAGACACATTGCTGGCAGAGAATTTCTATGTGGCTGCTACTTGGATGAGAATGACATGGTCTTAGTGAATATTTTAGTCTATGTAGTGTGTGGGTTTGTGCTTGTATGTTTGTATTTTATGTGTGTTTTATATGTTTGGAAGTCATGCCATAAATTGGCCTTTCACTCAAGCTCAGCAGTGCTATTCTTATCTGTAACAGCCATATGACCTTTCACCTTTGACACAACCCTACCTGGTCACCTACTGCACATGAGCATCGATCAATTTCACCGGTTCCTATCCTGCTCTCATCTTATCTACATTTAAAGTTCAATCTGCCCATGCTTTTTAGAGGATGGAGACACTTAAAATTTTTTTGGAATAGCCTACTTCCATTCTACTTATGTTAAGGTTAGGTGCACAGTGTGCATAGTGTGGAAAATGTGCAGTATACAACCAGAGCATCGTACATGAGATACGGCATCCCACATATTATTTTTTATCACTTGACTTGACCCTCTATTTCCAGTTTCACTAATGAACCGGAAGTAGATGATTTTTTTTAGCATGTTCTACATTCATTATTTGAACAGACTGCCACAAGTTTAGACATTTTTACATAAAATTGGATTAAAAATGCAATATCTGAGTTATCACTGAACACCACTAACTGAATTAAACATGCAATGTAGTGAGGTCATGTGACAACAACTGAGCATTCTGTTTGGAACATTTTGAGTTACAGCCATCAGTTTCAAAAATGTCTGTTAAAATAATGTGCAGCACAGTATATACTGTGCAATATGGAATAAGCAGTGTGCTAGTAATCCATTGTGAAAATAACAAACTTTGCACTAAAGTACAGTTTTTACATATTCCTGCTTCCAGTTAATACTTTTACTCTCATTTCTCCCACCTTTTTGCTACTTTTGGGACTGAGCACCTAAAAAATAACGACTGCAAATGTAACCTATACTGCATGCCGATGTGGCTCTCTGATAGTGATGTCTGATTCATGAACAAATTGTTCCAGCTGAATTTTTCTATCAATTTGATTCCTTTTGAGTAGGTCAAATCAATTTGAAAAGCAATCTGAATGATTCATTTTGCAAATCGATTTGCAAATCTGCACCAGAATCCAAAAACATTGACTCAGCACCAGCAGTTTGCATAATGCTTACAATATATAGTACAAACTGCAGAAATGGTGTATTACGGTAATATGCTATTCAAAACAAAGCCATAGACATCACAGGCAATGTGCTTTTGCTTTATGACAAAAACATGGCCTCAAAACCCCCTATACTAAAACTGGCAATCAACAGGTCCCAACAATTACATATGAATGGCATATTGCTGCTACATAAACCAACAAAAAAAACTGGCCTGTTTATTTAGACCCAAATGAGATTTTATTTTTGGTCTTATTAAAATTGAAAAAAAAAACAAAAGCAATCAAATCAGATGTCTGATCTAAACTGTTAGAGAACAATTCTATGTAAACAACCACTTGCCTCTGAAAGGATGTGTACATTTGTATATCTGCATATAGACATTGAATTTGCATCTCTGTGAAGTTAAATTTGCGAAAATAACATCAATCATTTCTTTATGACTGTGGAATCTGATAATAAACCTCACATTTTATGTTTATCAAGAAACACGCACACTGTATGCTTGAAGATTTGGGGAGATTCCCATTCTGATCTGCCTAATTGTGTCCATAAATATTGTTGTAGAACATCAGATGATGGAAAAGAAAGGACAGTTGCGCACGTAACATTTCCTAGAGGGCTTGCAGTTGGAATGAAATGTCTGCTTGACATGTTTGAACTTGGATTAGGCCAGACACACATGCACACACACATAAAGTGGGGTCCAAACATCTGAGACCACTAGTGAAAAAGCTTTAATTTTGTGTTTTTAAAATGTATTAGGTTTTTTTTTTTTATTATTACTAATTAAAATATCAGCATAATAATTTGTGAAAAGTGGAATCAGGGGGCAGTTGTTTCTCCTTTGCTTTAACAACATCATGCACTCTGGCATGCACAAAACCTGATGCTCCATCATATTCTAGCATGAATTTAGAACTTTCCAAAGAGCTTCTTGTGTGTTTCAATGGAAGCAAGAAAATCTGACTTTGTTTGCATGGATAGCCACAATATGCTTATTTGATCAGTGACCTAAAAATAGTGTAGAATCTTAAACAATTGTTTGTTGGTAAAGCTTTAAATCTTTGTGTAGCTCCAGGTTTAAATTAGATTTTCAATCCCAGATTTCAGTGGAGACTTTTGAATCAAGACTTTTGTCTCATGACAACCTGTAATAATTTGTACGAGATGGGGAAATCATAAGATATAGTATAACTTGTCTTGTATAAAAATGTATGGCTTTTAGACCAAATGGTTGTAGTCTCATTACGACTCATAATGGTGAAATTAAGATATGGTACGACTTGGGTCATACGAAAAGGTACTTCTTTTAGACCACCTTATTGTAGTCACGTGACAGCTTGTAATAATTCATAACCAAATGGCAAATCATAAGATATTGTACAACTTGGCTCATACAAAAAATACTACTTAAGACAAACTAATCGTAGTTTCAAGACAACTCGTAATAATTAGTAGGAAATGGTGAAATCGTAAGATATAATGCGACTTGGCTCATACAAAAAGATGCGTCTTTTAGACCAACTAACCGAGTAGATAGATTTACCTTGAAAAAGAGACTGAAAGGATCCGGAAATACGTCTGGACAGTTCTAATTCCTTTGTTTTTGTTTACATCCTTGAAATGGTCTATAGACACCAAGAACTTGTTCTGGGCAAGTTTTAAATAATTGTATTAAATAACTACATACATACAGTAAGGTAACAAACCTATAAAAATAGTTCACATTATGAATTAAAACTTCTACATATTTTGTATGTAATTATTTGTATGAGATGGGGAAATCGTAAGATATTGTACAACTTGGCTTGTATGAAAATATGCGACTTTAGACCAAATAATCATCGTCTCATTAAAACTCGTAATCATTTGTATGAGAGAGAGAAATCGTAAGATATCGTACAAAATGGTGCAAATGTTATTCCCATAGAGACTAGCCAATCAACAATTACATTTCAAATTAATACAATACTGGCATCAAATTTTAGCTAGCCTCTTATTCATTGCAATTCAAATGACTGACTTATGTTGGCAACCTGTAATATGCTTTTCTCGTCTCGTTCCAAACAATGTTTTCTTTAATTTGTGATAGTATTTTTCATGATAAAATCATGAATTAGGTTTAGGGATGGGTAAAGGGTTAGACTTTATGGTTAGGTTTTGGTTTGGGTTAGGAATACAATTTAGGAAAAATCGCCATAACATTGTTTTTGTTTTCGCTATTGAAGTAAAGATGTATGCTTTTGTACAAGCCAACTCAACTCATGGTTTATTTACGATTTCACCATCTTACTGTCTACTATTATCACGACTTCTCAGGAGACAGGATTGTTTGAATCCTACTGTATATAGATACAATGTTATAATAAGCATCACCACAGTCAAAGCTACAGGTAAGACTTCATGAATACATGAATCAAAAACACACACACACACACACACACATAGTTAACCTCACAAAGTAACACTAACAAAGGCCATAATCTGTTTAAAACTGACAGATATAATTTATTTTTCACTGCTGGCTAATAGTTTATGCCACACTATCTCATGCAGTACGTCAGAATTCTTTCAGTTTGGGATTGTTTGAACAACAACGGCATGGTTATCCCCTTTTTTTCCTGAGCGGATGACTGCACGGTAATGGTGAATGATGTATTTTTCCCTCTTTTCTGACGGATTTCTTTTAAACAAACATGTGAAGGCCTTTGTGTCAGCCTGTCCGTATTTCAGCATTTCAAAACCTCGTCTTCTGAGCCATCCGTGTTAATAATCACCTTGACTTCCATCAAGCTTTAACATGAAACAATACATCCACGCTGCCTTGAACCACACTTCAATGAGCTTAAAGACATACGGCCTCCCAAGCACCCAAACACGCAATTATGCAAATGCTGTGTCTTTGTACTCATCAATATGAAAGGTGTTATTAAATCTTATTTTGCATTATTCTGGTTTGAGGGATACATCTATCAAAGGAGCTCAGAATTCAATAAGTTATGTATTGTTTTTGTTTGTTTGTTTTTATTTATTTGAACACTAAGCGCCATTGTCAGCAGATGGTGTGGTGAAGTTGTCAGCTTACTGACAGAGAGGCAGGCTTGTGAACAGTGTATATAGATGGAGTGAGTGGCTGCTATATGCTATCGTAAAGTAAATTAAGTTGTGGGTAAGGCTGGTGAAACAAAGTCCACTTTGAACTGCTGGTGAGATGTTATTTTAAGCCCCACAGGTCAAAAGGGCAATCTCAATGACCCCTGTCACCACAGCCACAACTTAGTGCATTCTGTGTGTGTTTGTGTGTTTAGGACTAGAGTATGTCCTCAACATGTAATATTTTACACAGTAAGAGATGAAGAAAATATGTAGAAGTTTTCATTCATAATGTGAACTATTTTTATAGGTTTGTTACCTTACTGTATGTAGTTACTTAATGCAATTATTTAAAACTTGCCCAGAACAAGTTCATGGTGTCTATAGACCATTTCAAGAATGTAAACAAAAACAAAGGTATTGGAACGGTCCAGACGTATTTCCAGATCCTTTCAACCGTCTCTTTTTCAAGGTAAATCAGTCCACTCTGCGGGTGTCATTTGGAACGCTCTTGGGCAGTTTGGGCAGCTATTTTGATTCTATGGAAACAAGTGGCATGTAAGTGCAGCTCCTATCTACTTTAATGGGGAAAGACTGAAATCTCCAAAACGGTTGGTCAAGATTACGATAAAAGAACATTTCAAATAAGCAGTACAATCTGACAACACTGTGTGGTGGGGTGAGTAAGAGACGGACACAGTGGGTGTGACTTCAGGCCTTGGACAGGCATTAATTTAAAATAATAAACAACAGAAAAGGAGGAATAAAGTATCCAAAACAAAGGGGAATCTGGCATCTTATCGGTGGAAAGTGCTATGTGAAGGAAGAGTAGTGAAGATGGGAGGGTCCAGGTGATAGTGGGCAGGGTCCTGGTGGCCGCAACGCGCTCCCCTCCTAGGTTCGAGGCGCGTGGGGCGGCACTTGAAGGGAATAGCGGCCCGGTATCCTGGCCCGTCGGCTGCGACGTGTTTCATTCCCTGGCTTCGCGTCTAACTGATGCTGAAGTTCTGGGGTTTGGGTCTGGCGACGCATCTAACTCGCACCGGACCCTCCCCATTCCGTTCCTAGACCTGCAAAGATGCCAGCAGGTAGAGACCGGTCTCCAGATTAGAGTCATGCTTGGTGTTTAAAGGCAGCTGTGACGAGGCTCTTCAATGGGATCATGCAAGCAGGGGTGACAATGATCCATGGGAGGGGCGTGTCGTTCTGTCACAACTGATATAATAAATTGTGCGTCTTTGACTTAACGCTAAAAAATAAAATTTTACCATCTTGTATATCTAATGCGCATGCACGTCCTCGAGTTGATTGACAGGCGATTTCTGTATCTAAAAGGTGATTGGCTATTTACCTGTAAGGCAGGACTTCCTTTCTACATCCGTTGACCGTTGGCTGCCGTTGGGCATTCCAATTTCTCCCATTCATTTTAATAGAAGTGGCCCGTCTCTGTTTTGACAAGCAGGAAATGTTCATGGAACAATGACTTCACTTGACATCACCAACGAACAGTCCTTGAAATGGTCTGTTGATCAAAGGGCTTGTGTTTACAGTGTCTGGTTTTACCAATATGGTTTCTTTAAACTAAAAGTTGTATACATTAACATTTTATACAGATCTGCTGTCTTCTACAGTGCTGGGGAAGCTACTTTGAAACTGTAGCTCGCTGTACAAACTACCCATTAAACAGTAACACTTTACAATAAGGTTCCATTTGTTAACATTTGCTAATGCATTAGGTATCATGAACTAAAAATCAACAATGTATACAGTATTTACAGCATTTATTAAATTTGGTCCATGTTAGTTTATAAAAATTACATTGTTCAATGTTAATTCATGTTTGTTCATAATGCATTAACTAACTAATGTTAATGTATACATGCCATCCCAGATGTGTATGACCTTCTTTCTTCTGCAGAACACAAATGAAGGTTTTTAGAAGAATATCTCAGCTCTGTTGGTCCTCACAATGCAAGTGAATGGTAACCAAATCTTTGAAGCTATAAAAAGGACATAAAGGCAGCATAAAAGTAATCTCCAGTGAAGACTCCAGTGGTTAAATCTATATCTTCTGAAGCGATATGGTAAGTGTGGGTGAGAAACATATATCTAAGTCCTTTGTTACTATAAATTCTTCTCCCTGCCAGTAGGTGGTGATATGCATGAAAAATGTGAGTTACCGAAAACAATGTGAAAGTGGAGATTTAGAGTAAAAAAAGGACATAAATATGAAAAGTATGGGTAAGAAACGGATCAATATCTCTAAGATATGGATATGGATTTAACTGGAGTCATATGGATTACTTTTATGCTGCCTTTTGTGTTTTTTTTTTTTTTTTTTTTTTTTTTGGAACTTCAATGTTTTGGTCACCATTCATTTGCATTGTATGGACCTACAGTGCTGAAATATTCTTCAAAAAATCTTAATTTAAGTTCTGCAGAAGAAAGTCATACATATCTGGGATGGCATGAGGGCGAGTACATGATTATTACTTTTTTTTTTTTTAATTTAGCTTTTTTGTTTATGGAAAGATTTGTTGAAATGAACATGGACCATCTGCTCTTGTTGTCCCCTTTGCCCTATGAATGGAGCTGAAGACATTTCAGCACAATACAACATCCTTCTTTCAGACTATCGCTATTCTGTGTTGATTCAGGTTAGTTAAGTGAGTTTGTAGTGTATAGAGGAACTTTGCCAATCAAAGCTTAGTGTGTAAGTGACTGAATCTTCTGATGCAATCTGTGAACGCAGCCGCACGAGGAGGGTCTGACGCTTTCAATTAAAATGTCCATCATGGATTACACACACACACACATATATGCACAAACACACTCACACACTCTCAGGCTCTGTTCTCTAAGTGAGGACTTGGCACTTACAAAGAGCTTACAAATCCTGCTTTTGCCTGCAGGCACACGAGCTCAATGCTACACAAGTGCTCTATTTTCTATCTCTCACTCTCTCTTGGTCCCCTTTAATTCAGCGCATACACATATCTGCATTGTACAGTTTCAGATACAAGTTTTGTTTACATGCATGTAAATATGTACCAAACTATATAAATAATGTCCAAACTATTGTTTTAGTTGTATTTTGAGAATAGAACTAGTCATGGGCTTTGTAAAGATGAAGACAAATTAGAATTAAAGGAATATTCCGGGTTCAATACAAGTTAAGCTCTATCGACTCAATCGCATTTGTGGCATTCGACTTAAATAAATAAATAAATAAAAGGAAAAAATACAAATAAAGCAAATATTTGGGTGACGGTGAGACACTTACAATGGAAGTGAATGGGGGGCCAATCCATAAATGTTAAAACACTGACTGTTTCAAAAGTATAGGCATAAGACGAAAGCAGTATATGGGTTTACATGATTTTAGTGTGATAAAATCACTTACTAACCTTTTCTGTGTAAAGTTATAACCAACTTTACAACTTTGTTGCAATGACGATGTAACACTGTAAACCAAAACCCTAAAACGCAGATTTTAAAACTGTACAGTTCAAATAATACTTGAGTTTTAACAGAAGAATTAATGTAAGTTCTTTTATAAAATTATAAGCTTCACATTTCTACCT
Source organism: Myxocyprinus asiaticus (assembly GCF_019703515.2). Classification (NCBI taxonomy): domain Eukaryota; kingdom Metazoa; phylum Chordata; class Actinopteri; order Cypriniformes; family Catostomidae; genus Myxocyprinus; species Myxocyprinus asiaticus. Next base: position 24,241,273 of record NC_059390.1, on the reverse strand, counting down.
CCCAAAACCCTCCAAACATTGGCCCCATTCACTTCTTGTAAGTGCCTCACTGTAACTTTGATTTTTGCTTTTCGTAAAAGAGGGATGAATTTAATTGGGGTGTGTAGCAAAGCTATTATCTGTATCTGTATTCAGACAGAATCGGATGTGGGTGGGGCTTAAACCGAAAGTGTATCAAAACTAAATGAAATGGCCATTTTTAAATGTTACTCTATTACATTTATTGTTTCTATAAATAAAATATGCCTTGTATATTCCTATTCATAATAATAGCCTAATAATAATAATTTTACATTTATATAGCGCCTTTCCAGAGCTTAAAGACACTTAACATTACCAAATTTAGTACAGTTTAAAGAAAAAAAAAAAAGAAAAAGAGAGAGATAGAGACATAGCATGTTTCAGTGTCTTTGTATCAACTGTGTAGGAATATTCTGAATAGATGTAGGCTACACTCTATGGAGCATTCAAACCTTGGCATTTTAGCTTTTTTGGAATAAAGTCTTAACCAGATAATTACCTTAATCGCTGATGTGGATATAAACTTTAAGAGACATTATTGACGAGCTCTGCTGTGAAATCATCACTTCAGGTCAGGAATTTTACATCGCACTCAGTTTGGTGTATTAATGTATTTATAATACTTGTGTGTCTGTGCATTAGAATAGTTGTTTAAATGTGTGTTTGATTAAGGATCAAAATGGATTTGTCATCTCAGAACAGACTACATGTCAGACGTTGTAGTAAAAAATTGTTTTATGAATGTAGTGCAGACAGTGAATTAAATGAACACCAGCTCGCAAAACAGGGACATTCCATTCTTCTCCATGTGTCTGACCAGATGACTGTGGTGTAAGAGACAGGGGTGCGAGCACCAGACATACCTGTCAAGGCAAGGCCATATCAGGTGTTGTTCACAGTAGTTCAGGTAGCTTCTGAATGGAGGGGGTGGAGGGGTGAAAGGTCAGGGCAGACCCTCTCAACAGGGGGCCCGAGAGGTGAGTGGCCCCTCGTCTCTCATGAGGACATGGAAACTTCAGATTTTTTGCCTTCTGTTCATAGTTAATGTGCAATGTCACATGATCAACATTTTGCATTGGAACAACTAATCATATTTTGCACATTTTTAGCATGTTTCACTATTTCTATATGCCTACAAGGTCCAACACAGCAAAGTTGTTTCCGAGGCACAGTAAGTTATTATTTTAATGAAAAGACTAAGACTATGTAATAATAATAATTATAAGTGTGTGTGTGTGTATATAGGGCTGGGAAATATAAAGTGTTAAGTTCTGCAATAATTGATTGACTGTTTAAAACATTAAAAAATAAATGCAATTAATACAGTATCTCTTTTCTTTCTTTTTTTTTTTTTTTTTCACTTTCTGAAACATCACTAATGTTTTTCCTCACTTCCTGTGGCTAAATTGGCATATTTAAAATCAAGGAGGTACACACTTGACTTGACTGAACATCCTAGCAGGGAAACTGATTTAGCCCTCTCCTGAATACTGATCATCTCCCATTTCTTCTCTGCTCATTTCCTGTTTTCACCATGTATAAATAGCCATTCACCTCCATTGTTTCTTTGTGAAGGATTGCCAGTTTACCCTGCCTTACCAAGTGTTTGTCCATTGCTTTACTGTTTGTTCTGATGTTATGACTGTTGCATGTTTTACTGGATTTACTGCTATTTGGATAACTCTTTGTTTTGTTTGCCTGATTGGACTGATTGTTTGGTATATTGGATTTAACCGCCTGCTTACCGACTATGTCTATCTGCCTGCTGATTTGGATTGTTTGTTTGTGTTCTGTAATAAACTCTAACACATGGATCCTAACACCGTCTCCATGGCCAGTTCATTACAGAATACTTCGCCTACCATGGATCCAGTGGAAGTCTCACAACTCCAGGCCGCATTTGCACATCAGTGCAAGGTTATAAAGGGTTATCAAGACCAGCTGAACAACTTATGAGCTGCTAATGAATGTTTGACTCATTACATTCACTCACTGCCAGCTCCCCATACTGAACCGGTAAGCTTTGTTCTCCCTGATAAGTTTGATGGTTCTGCTGAAAAGTGCCGGGGTTTTTTACGACAATGCAAAGTCTATTTTTCAGATCAAACTGAATAATTTAATCATGATGCCAAGAAATGTGCCTTTTATGACATCACTGATTACCGGTAAAGCACTCGATTGGGCCGCCGCTGTTTGGGACAAAGATCCTCAAATCCAGGTCTTGTTTGACTACTTCGTTCAGCAAATCCACGAGTATCCAGCAGGTGGTCAAGATCTCTCTGCTCAGCAGCTTCATCTACGCCAAGGTCTTAAATCCGCAGCGGATTATGCAGTTCTGTTCAGGACACTGCCGGCTCAGAGTGGGTGGAACAATGTCGCTCTGAAGACTGTTTTCTGCGAAGGGCTTAACCTAAAACTCAGGTGGAACTGACATGCAAGAGTGGGGGTACTACTCTTTCTGAATTCATAACCATGACTATCAAGATGGATAACCTGCTTTTGAATGCTCCATGGCCTCAGTTTCTCTCCACCTCTAATTCTACAGTCTCGGTACAGTCCCAGGCATCCAATGTATCACCTGAACCCTTACAAGTTGCTTATGCTCGTGTCTCTATGGAAGAATGCCAACGTTGACAGAACGAAAAGCTTTGCTACTATTGTGGTTTACCAGGTCATCTCAATGCTGCATGCCCACACAAGAAATCAAGTTCCATGAAATCAAGGCAGCATGTGAGTACCCCGAAATTTGTATCACCCACCTTTCACAGGTTTTTGTTGCCGGTAGGGGTTTCCATTGGTGATCTTGCAAGATGTTTTTCAGCATTAGTGGATTCTGGGGCTGCTATGAATCTCATTAATCAAGAGATCCTCAAAGAGCTCAATATACCCACCATTCAATGCTTCCCAATGATCAACATCACTATTGACAACGCTCCTATTGGTACTGGTATAACCCAACAGACTGTTCCTATAACCATCAAGATTGGACTTTCATGTGGAGAACATTTCACTATATGTCATCAACTCGCCCAAGCACACTCTTATCCTGGGTCATCCTTGGCTGGCCATCCATGACCCATCGATAACCTGGAACCAAGGTGAGCTCATGCAATGGTCAAGTTACTGTCATGAACATTGTCTCCATGTTGCTGTTTTCATGCCTTGTCTTACTACCAGTGTGGAAAGTCCTGAGTCACAAAGAAAAACCATGATACCCGAGGAATATGCAGCGTTTCATGATGTGTTTATTAAAGTCAAAACTACACAACATCCTCATTCTCCATGGGACTGCGCCATTGAACTTCTTTTCAATACTGCCCCATGAGAAGCAAGGCCTGCCCATTGTCACGCCCTGAGACCCTCACCATGGAAAATTACATTGAGGAGGCCCTTGCCTCCGGTTACATCTGTCCCTCCACCTCCCCAGCAGCTGCAGGCTTCTTTTTCATAGAGAAGAAAGATGGGGGTCTCCGTCCATGTATTGATTATCGAGGTCTGAACTCTATCACCACTAAGTACCGTTACCCACTGCCACTTATCCCCTCAGCCCTTGAAAAACTCCATGAGGCAAAGATCTACACCAAGCTTGATCTAAGAAGTGCATATATCCTCATCAGGATCCGAGAGGGAGATGAGTGGAAAACTGCATTCATCACCACCAGGGGGCACTATGAATATTTGCCGTATGGACTTGCTAATGCCCCCTCTGTTTTCCAGTCATTTATCAATGAGATTTTCAGAGACTTATTGAATCATTGTGTGGTGGGCTACATTGACGACATCCTTATCTACCCTCTAGACAAGACACAGCATATACAGCATGTCAAGACGGTCCTATCACATCTCCAGAAACACCAGCTTTTGTCAAGACAGAGAAATGTGAGTTTCATACCTCTCATACCACATTCCTAGGCTACAATATCAGCCACCAAGGTGTAGAGATGGATGTCTCTAAGATAACTGCAGTTACCGAATGGCCTCGACCTTCCACACTCAAGGAACTACAGTGGTTCCTGGGCTTTGCAAACTTCTATCGCCATTTCATCAGAAACTAGAGTATCACTGCAGCACCACTCACATCTTTGCTCAAGGGTAAGCCAAACAAGTTGCCATGGAACGACGCCGTGTACCAGGCCTTCGTCTCCCTCTAGTCAAGCTTCACAATTGCTCCTATACTGAAACATCCCAACCCCAATCTTCCCATCATCGTTGAAGTAGACGCTTCAGATTGCGGGATTGGAGCAGAACTGTCACAACGTCATGGTACCCCAGGCAAGCTTTACCCATGTGCCGCCTTCTCCAGAAATTTAAACTCTGCATGATGAAACTATGATGTAGGAAACAAGGAATTACTTTCTATGAAGGCAGCACTTGAAGAATGGCATCAGTGGTTAGAGGGGGCAGTCCACCGTTTAAAGTTATCACGGATCACAAGAATCTTGAATATATCAAGTCAGCCAAGTGATTGAACCCACATCAAGCCCGATGGTCATTGTTTTTCACCAGGTTCAATTTTACAGTCACCTACCACCCTGGCAGCAAGAACAGCAAGGCAGATGCACTTTCACGTAGACATGATCCATCCCACATCCAACCTCATCCTGGATCCATCCTGCCACCATCTGTCATCGTTGCACTGATTAGTTGGGATATCATGGAGGAAATACAACGAGCACAACAGCATGAACCGTAACCACCTAACTGCTCCCCAACCAAGCACTAAATACCCCAAGGTCTGCGTCAGAGAACTATCCAATGGGTCCACACTTCCTTAAGCACAGGACACCCTGGCATCCAAAGAACTATTACCCTGGTATGTAATTCCTTCTGGTGGCTATCTTTGGTTCATGATGTTACGAACTAATGTGAGGTCTTGTCAGGTGTGTGCCCAATCCAAAACCCCCAGAGAACTGCCCAGGTGGTTGCTCCAACCACTACCAATTCCTCAAAGACCATGGTCCCACCTGTCCATCGACTTCGTCACAGACCTTCCAAACCCCAATGGATACACTACCATTCTGGTAATATTTGATCAATTTTCAAAATCATGTAGACTTGTCCCTCTCAAGTGTTTACCCACTGCCATGGAAACCTACCATCCATAGACTCAAGTAAAAGTATTTAGAGTCTATGGATTACCAGAGGACATCATGTCCGATCGAGGTCCACAGTTCACGTCCCGAGTTTGGCAGGTGTTCTGCAAGCAATTGGACATCAATGTGAGTCTCATCTCTGGCTATCACCCTCATGCCAATGGACAGGTGGAACGTTTAAACCAGGAGATTGGTAGATATCTTCAGAGGTATTGTAGCCGTGAACAGGAGAAGTGGCCCTGTGCCGAATATGCACAGAATTCCCTCACTCATACATCTACGGGACTAACCCCCTTCCAATGCGTGCTGGGCTACCAACCCCCGATGTTCCCTTGGTCAGAGGAACCTTCTACAGTGCGAGCGGTGGACAATTGGATTAGGCAAAGTGAGAGGGTGTGGGACAGCGCACATGTCCGGCTACAGCGAGCGGTTTGAGCACAACGCTTCCAGGCTGACAGACGGAGGCACCTCCATCCCAACTATCAGCCAGGACAGAGGGTCTGGTTGTCCACAAGGGATATCAAGTTGTAGCTACCCTGCAGGAAGCTCAGTCCAAGGTATGTGGGTCCTTTCAGAATTATCCGTCAAATAAATACAGTTACTTACCGTTTAGAGCTTCTTGCTAACTACCACATCTCTTCCTTCCATGTGTCCTTGCTGAAACCCATCCACCTGGCATCTAGCTCTGGAAACATGGATTCCGAGCCTCCGCCTCCATTGGAGGTAGATGGAGCTCCAGTGTACAGTATATGGTCAGAGAGATCATGGACTCAAGATGACGAGGGAGCCAGATGCAATATTTGGTGGACTGGGAAGGCAAAGGATCAGAGGAGAGATCATGGGTAGCTGCCAAAGACATATTGGACCCGTCCCTGATACAAGAATTTCATCAAGCCCATCCTAATTGTCCAGCACCACCACCAAGGGGACGTCCCAGCAGAAGAACACCAGGAGTTGTTCGGGGGGGGGTTCTGTTACATCCGAGGTTGTTACCACTCCTACCAACCACAAGAGGGAGCCCTCTCCTGAATACTGATCATCTCCCATTTCTTCTCTGCTCATTTCCTGTTTTCACCAAGTATAAATAGCCATTCACCTCCATTGTTTCTTTGCGAAATATTGCCAGTTTACCCTGCCTTGCCAAGTGTTTTTCCATTGCCTTTACTGTTTGTTCTCATGTTATGACCAATGCCTGCTTTACTGGATTTACTGCTTTTTGGATAACCGTTTTTGTTTGCCTGATTGGACTGATTACCTGATAACCGCCTGCTTACCGACTATGTCTATCTGCCTGCCGATTTGGATTGTTTGCTTGTGTTCTCTAATAAACTTCCTGCACATGGATCCTAACACCGTTTCCATGGCCAGTTCATTACACACATGTCCTGGGCATAATATATACTGGAGTGGATTTACTGTACGAAGAATGGAGACTTCACCCACAAGCTGCTGTATCTCTTCGCATAGCCTGAAAACACTAACTCACTCTCATCTGAACCAGTGTCTAAAACGGAACCACTTGAGAGACCCAGCGTGTGTGCAACAGTGACTGAGAATGGCAGCCACAGAAAATAATAGTTTTGAGATTTTAAACTTCAGCAAATTAAACTTTAGCATTCGGTATGTTTTATATCTGTATGAATAGTGTCTAATAATGCATTGGTAATGTAAACTTAAGTTTTTCTTGCCAATAAAGCTTGGTATAAATTGAATCTGCCCAATTGATCCTATTAAATCTAGACCCTAAGTGCACTGGAAAAAGCCGGAAAAGATTTTGCCCAACTTTTACAGTATGTCCACTGGTTTTATGGCATGCACTGTATAGATATACTTGTAGCAGAGATTTATACATGTAAAACTGTCTAATTATGTCAGTCCACAAAAAAAAAAAAATATACATTTAAATGATTAAAATAAATAAATAAACCACATTTAAATAATTAAAATAAATAACAACTAACCAAATTGCATGTTCTTTGAGACTTGATTATATTTTAAAGTTTGTTTTAGAGTACCATGTACCATGATTAATTGTAATTAACAGAAACCTGTGCGATAATTTTTTTTTTTTTTTTTTTTTGGATCATTTCACAGCTTTTATATATATAACTAACATTAATGCAATAGTTGAAATGATCTAACAAATTTAAAGCATTTAATAAATTGATTGCGACATCATCACAGGAGTGTGACAGTAACAGGAACACACCAGCCCTTAGGATGTGTGTTCTAGGTCTCTCTACATTTGTTTGAAGAGCAAAATATTTGTCTTATTCATGAAGGCTCTCTCGGTTTCCTCCATTTATTCCTCTATTTAGAATTTGTTTTGAAAGGGTGAAATATGTTTTTTTTTATTTTTTTTTTTTTTTTTATTGTTAGTTAGTTAAACTTGAGATTGCAATACTTCCCCTTAATTTCAAGTTTGCATGTGGGTTGTAATGTGTATCTGCTGACCTTTTGCAGCGTGAGGTCAGGACTTGGGAGATCATATCAGCAGGGGCTGACAGCACTGAATCATGGGTAATGTGTGTGCCATGCGTGGAGGATGTGACATCATGTTGATTTTCACCGAATATGCTAAAGCTAATACATGGTTGGAAAAAAAAATTATTTCAAATGGCCATAAAAACACTGCTAAAATAGGACATGAGCACCCCCTTTCACACAATAAATTATAGTTTTAGGGTAAGGGTTAGGGTTATTAATCCTATCATGTAATACATTTTATTTTTATAATGGATTTTATTAGTTCAAAGTCGATTTGAGACGAGACGACAACTGTAAAATCTTTAAATAAAAGGCATTAAATTACTAAAGGCAAGAAAGTACTAAAATTAAATAATGAAAGCCTGGTAAAAAGTTTCTATGTCAGTTTTATTGTGACATTGATATAACAAAAAGAAAAAGTGGAAATCTGTTTGTTTTAATAAAAGTCTCCACCAGGGACATTAAACCATGTATAACAGTATAAAACTTATTAAAAAAAGTTGATGAAACAACCATACAGTATATGAATGTATAAAGGTGAGTTTATTTTAGGTGATCACAATTTTTTTCATAAATCATATTTCTGCCTTCATTCATTTAAATGCTTCTGTGCTGTGAAAAAGTGCAAATATTCCATATATTAATGTATAAGATCATAAAAACTGCATGCATATAAGTAATAAAAAAATTGCAAAATATTGTTTTAAATAGTTTTAGATATAAAATATAGTTTTATAGTATAACATTTCACACCTCAAGAAATGCCATTTTTAGTACTTCATATCAACTACCAACAAGAACATTCCGCACATATACTGTATAATACTGCATTAAATAATCAGTTGCACTGAGATTGATTTCTGTAAATCTGTCTCTGTCAGTATAGACAAATATTTGCATGTGTAACTCTAACCTGTGCTCATGAGGGGCCAGTAGGCTGTAATTTGCCCTCACCTGGCCTCTACTCTTCTCTCTGTCCCCAGCCATAATTACTCTAATGGGGCAATATGGAGCCAGGGGTCAGAGCACCGGCCCCAGGCCCCCACCAAACAACGGGCCCTTTAGCCATTCCCAGACAGCAGTGGACACACCTAATGGTCATACTGACAGTCCTGTCTGTGAATGCCGTTACCTGTGTGTGCTCCTGCCTCCGTACGGTGGGGGAAGTTTGGGGCCAGTATTGTTTTCGGCAAGTAAGGTATTTTTCATGTGACCTTGCATATGTGTGTGTTGTCTACAAAGACAAAATTAGGGTTTATTATGGACTTTGATGATGAGGGATGCGATATGGAGACATTTGTCTTGCATCCGTGTCTGCATTGCCGCAGTACGCTTTAGACATTTTTTTAATTATTGGTTTAGGAAGTATTGCACAATAGTTTTGTCGATTTAATACAAATTACAATTGACTCTAAAGAATATGGATGGTAATTATAGAGTCTTCACATTCTTCTTCCTCTGTCATTGAAGTCATTTTTGTTTTGTTCATTGCATTTCTTTCTCTTATGAAAATGGTTCAAATAATGGAGAAGGAACAAGTGGTTGAGCTTGAAGAAAAGGAAAAGAGGGAACAATAAAAGAGAGCGAGAGAAAGGGGGAGAAGGGCAACAGATTTGGTCGTGTCTGTGTGTGGATTTGCCTTTTGTTTGAAATGAAAATTCAGAGTGTTTGTAGGATTACTCTGGATTGGCAGGCCCTCAGGAGCTAACCACTTATCTCTAAAGGTGTGTGCACGTTCCCTGAGGAAGACAGCACTGATATGTATGGCAGTAATGTAGGGTATGGTAATCATTTGTGTTTGTGTGTGTGTGTGTGTACGTACACGTACGCATGACACTACTGACTTTGGGCATTTTGAAGTTTGAGGTACTAATGAATGAAACAGAAGTAAAAACACCATTGCAACACCCAGGTTGGGGAAAAAAAAAAAAAAAAAAAAAGTTCTCTCAGGTGACAAGCTTTGTGTTTTAAGTTAGTTTCGTACCGTCTCTCTTTAATTTAATTTGGAAAACGGGACATTCAATATTAGAGCATTCGTGAGCCCTAGAGGTTATCAGGTACTTTTATGGTAATATTGATTAAGTAAATGTATGTGTGTGTGTGTGTTTATAGAGGTGTTCAGCAGTGACGGCAATTTGTAGGCCAACCGGGAAGGCTAAACCTTGACTATTAAAAACATAATGCAGACAACCACTATTTTGTATGACAGTTTGCAATTTGGGCGTTACAAGCAGTTCTATACAGGCTTGGTATTGTTTTCAAATAGAAACATTGTATGTGCCATCTCTTATTATGTTGTTGCATGTAATCCCAAAATTACAGGATACTTGTATCCACTCATAGCAAATACTCACTCGTGCACACACACGCGGCTCAGAGGACTGGTGCCGAGCTGTATGGTATGCAGGTGTGACTGTGTGTGTGTGAGTGAGACTGAAAGAGAAAGACACAAAGCAGGTGTTTACGTTATAAGCAGGTCATCCCAACAGGTATGTTTAATGACAACATCACCTCCCAGTGACCCAACTAATGACAGGGGTGAAAGCAAAGTCAGCGGAAGAGTTCGCCCTTAAAAACATTCACACATGCTTGTTTTTCTGTCATGGTGGAGACTTTCCATTAACTACTATTGTTTTATACTGAGCTAATGCTTTTTTCTATTTCTTAACCCTACCTTTTATATTTTATTTATTTATTTATTAATTTTTTTCTATTTTAAAATGTATTCAAGTTTTTTTTTTCCATTTTATTTTAACTTAATTATTTTAATTGTTTTATTTTAATATTTTTATTATTTTATTGTATTATATATATTTAATGTATTTTATTTGCATTTTATAATATTTGTTTATTTTATTCATTTTTATTTAAATTTTATTATAAATATTTGTTTTAATTAAATGTCATTAAATAATTTTATGTTTTAATGTTTATTTTAATAGATCATTTGAATTTATTTATATTTTAATTTTTTTAAATGTTTGTTTTCATTTCATTTTATTTTAAATTGTAAATGTTTTATTTTAATAATTTTTAGAATGTCATTTTTAATTTATTTTCATTTGAATATTTATTCTTTATTTTATTTGTTTTATTTTATTTTATTTTATTTCATAATTTTTTATTGGATTGTATTTGCTTTTTATTATAATTGTTTATTGTATTTTAATTGTTTTTTTATTTTAATTTGTTTTTATTTTATTGTATTTTTATTTTATATTATTTGTTTATTTTGTACCTTTATCTACCCAGGCAAGACACTTATAAACAATTTACTAAGGCACAAATAAATAAATAAATGTAACCCTAGCATGTTTAGATTTTAATTTAGACAATATTTGGTATGTTTATTAAGTTGTTTTCTTCTTGGGAACTGTTTGCTCATCTCCACATGTTGATTTCTAAAGGTGTTATTATCTTTGTGGGGACATTTGGTGCCCATCTTGTAGGCAAAATGTGACCCACACACACAGAAACACGTTTACATAGCTATCTAAATTGAACCATAACAAATACCATACCATAGTTCCTGTGTGACCAAATCGGGTATCTTAGACTATGATCTTCCCTATGATAGATAAAGAGTAAAAATTGTAGCAAATGAACATTTAGCCTTTGATGGGCTTTTTTCCCAAGGTAATTGTTACAGACTAACCTTAACATTTATGAGCAATGGTAATAGTGAGGCTTGCCTTGGTACTGTACATTTCTCAAACAATATAATGTGTAACTAACTAACACACACACACATGCACACACATACACACAAATGTCAGCATGTGTCCCAGTTGACTTGCATCACATTTTGTTACTCCAATCACAAATTAAATCCCATTAAAATGTACAGGCCTGTTAAAGACAGAGACAGATAAGCCCGCAGCTTTAAAATGTTCTGTTGATTAAGATGGGGGTGTGTGTGTGTGTGTGTGTGTGTGTGTGTGTTTATTTCCCTGGACTAAAGAATTCCCGCCTTGTCTAGATTAACCCCCCTGCCCGGTTTTTAGGGGTAGTATGCTAATAAAGCCCCTCTGCGGCTGAACGCTGTGTGTGGGCGAGTTTGGGTGGTTTACGAGGACATTTTTTTGGGTTACAAACTGGTAATTACAAGGGTAGTATGCTATAAATGTGGTTTATGAGGACATTTTTGGTGTCCCCATAATTCAAATCGCTTAAAAAATAAAAATAAAAAAAATACTAAACTATGGGGTTTTTTTTTAAATATAAAAATGCAGAAAGTTTTTTGTGAGGGTTAGGTTTAGAGGTAGGGTTAGGGTTAGGGGATAGAATCTATAGTTCATATAGTATAAAAATCATTATGTCTAAGGAGAGTCCTCATAAGGATAGCCGCACCAACATATATATAAACAATACAATAATAAATTTATATAAGTAAAAAATATTTTTTTATTTTTATTATTTTTATATATAAAATATTCTATTTGAAATAAATTAAGAAATGTAAATAAAAAATGTAAATGTATTAAATAATATTTTTATATAAATGATTTTTGTTTTTTGTATTATTAAATTAATAAATTTTAAGTTGAAAATGAATTATTCAATTATTTTTAGTATACATTTTATTGTTCTATTTGACAAAAAGCATAAATAAAAATTAAAAATTATTGTTTTTTTTACTACGAATTCTTTAGTAATTTAAGATATTAACATTGAAATTAAAAATTGAAAATAATTAAAATGTTAAATTTCTCATGCTCAAATAATTATCACCACACAAACTATTTCGAGGGATTTTTTAAAAGAGAGATAATCTGGCACATGAGATTTAGAATAAAGGAGGAGTGCTGGGAGAGAGAAACAGAGAGATAGAGGAAAAGAGAGGAGGGGTCCCACACTCTTATCAGGTCAAGCACAGGAGAGGGGAATGATTACCATCAAATCTAACCCGACTCTTCACACAAACATACTTCCTTTTGATGGACAAATGTATTTCCATTTGAAAAGGGCTTTTTTAAAAGCTGATTTTGTGGTTGAATTGGGGGTTGTAATACTTGAACCAGAGCCAGAAAAACTCTGAGTGTGTGTATATGCGCAAGAGTGTGCATTTATATTTGTAAATATCTGCGATTCAGAAGAATGTTCATTCAAATAAACACACACACACGGACTTGAATGCTAAGATTTAACAAATCTCACTGGCTGCATTCATGGATTGATAAACTATGTTGACACCAGCATAAACGCAGAAAAAAAGAGCCGCTTCCGTGATCTTACTCCCCTTTTTCTTTGTCCTGCATTTTAAAATTCAACCAATTCAATCTAAACATCTGAAAAAGAGTTTTCTTGGTCCATGATAAGCACGATTTGGTGAAAAATATATTTGTGTGCATGAATGTTAAGTGTGTCTGAAAATCCTGAGACAGTGATGGGCTGTGTACATTTATAGTAACTGTATCGTGAATTCCAAAGCACCTGCAGATCATCGCACACACACACACACACACACACACACACACACTGTGTGTGCCAGTGGCTGGGCGGGTGCTTTTGACAAGGTGAACTTCACGCATCGTGTAAATGATGAATAACTTCACAGAGAACCAAAAGTGAGAAGGTCAAATTGAAAGCATTCTCTCTCTCTCTCTCTCTCTCTCTCTCCCTCTTACCACCATTGACTTTCTCCTTCTATTTCATGTTCACAAAACCAGAGGTCAGTCTTTCAACCGGTTATAGCATAACGGCAACATTTTTCAAACCACTGAATGGAAAGTAAACAAGGAGAATTAAAAACAATGTATTTGACCCACAACATCATTTGTGATATGCACACTGATATTGAACAGAAAAGAGTTAATGTAGTGTTGGTCAAAAAAAAAAAAGGGAGAGTTGACAACTCAAAGCCAAGACGAAATAGTGTGAGAGATTTTTTTAGCTATGTCCAAACAATGCTAAAGTTAGCTAAAGTACAAATAGGTTTGTGCAAAACTACATATCTGTGATTTTCTTTAACTACAACATGGCAGAATGGAACAGAATGAAGGTTTCTTGATAAGCATTTTTTTTTTTTTTTTTTTAATGAGATAATTTGAATTTCATACGCTGTCTTAAAAATACAAAGCTTGTGGCAGGACATTCAAACAGTGCAAGTATCATGATCCTGTTCTGTCTGCCCTTTGGTCTCTGTTTGTTTTTTGTTTGTATGTGTTTGTCATGTGTATGTGTAATTGGCTCTGTCTGTGTTTCTGTTAGCTGTGTGCTTCCATGTCCCCGCCTCCTCGTTACCCTTGTCACTCTCCCTCGTTTAGTCCTATGTTAATTGCCTTCACCTGTTCCTCATGTGCCTTGCCTACATATTGTGCCCTCTTCTCTCTTGTATTTTTCAAATCATTTTGTGAGTTTTGTTATTAGTCAGTCTGTTCCTGTCTTGTTTCTGTTCCTGGTCAGTCTTGGTCATTATATTTTTTTATAGTTTGTTTTGATTTGTTTTCTCTCCTCTGTGAGAGTTTTGTGTTACCTGTTCTGTTTTCAGTTGTTTTAATAAAATTATTTTTATTTTCACTCATTCCTGCATTTGGGTCCTCATTCCTGACAAATTCTGTGACGGCAAGATGTAATGCAATGGCCGATGACATCCATCTGAATGTGTATGTTTGTAGCGGTGGTGTTTTTTGCCTGGGCCAATATTGAAAAAGCTTGCATCTAGGACGTGTTTAATTTAGAGGATCCATGCATTTATCAACTGATGTACAAAACTCCTGGATTGACAGTCAAAAATGTAGGGCTGAAGTTGTCAAACGTTCATTTGAGCACTTCAGAATCAGAATGAGCTTTATTGCCAAGTATGCTTATGCATACAAGGAATTTGTCCTGGTGACAAGCTTCCAGTGCACAAACAATACAACAACAAGACAGAGATAATAATAAAAAAATAGAATAAAAATAAAAAGTGAATAGAAAATACAAGTGTATATATAGAAGTACACAATAATACAAATATACATACATATATATATATATATATATACATACATACACACTGGAGGCCAAAAGTTTGGAATAATGTACATATTTTGCTGATCCGGTAGGAAATTGGTACTTTAATTCACCAAAGTGTCATTCTACTGATCACAAAGTATAGTCAGGACATTACTGATGTAAAAAAACAGCACCATCACTATTTGAAAAAAGTCATTTTTATCAACTCTAGACAGGCCCCATTTCCAGCTAAATTGCTCATTTGGTACTAGAAAATCACTTGCCATTATATCAAACACAGTTGAAAGCTATTTGGTTTATTAAATGAAGCTTAACATTGTCTTTGCGTTTGTTTTTGAGTTGCCACAGTATGCAATAGACGGGCATGTCTTAAGGTCAATATTAGATCACAAATTGCAAAAAAGAAACAGCTTTCTCTAGAACTCATCAGTCAATCCTGGTTTTGAGGAATGAAGACTATACAATGCTTAAAATTGCCAAAAAACTTAATACGAAGGTGTACACTACAGTCTTCAAAGACAAAGGACAACTGGCTCTAACAATGACAGAAAGAGATGTGGAAGGCCCAGATACAACTAAACAAGAGGATAAGTACATCAGAGTCTCTAGTTTGAGAAATAGACACCTCACATGTCCTCAGCTGACAGCTTCATTGAATTCTACCCGCTCAACACCAGTTTCATGTACAACAGTAAAAGAAGACTCAGGGGTTCAGGTCTTATGGGAGGAATTGCAAAGAAAAAGCCACTTTTGAAACAGAAAAACAAAAAGGTTAGAGTGGGCAAAAAAACACAGACACTGGAAAAGAGTGTTATGGATCCTAACCCCATTGAGCTTTTGTGGGATCAGCTAGACAGTAAGGTGCATGAGAAGTGCCCGACAAGCTCTATGGCAAGTGCTACAGGAAGTAGTATCTGGACAAACTGACAGCTAGAATGCCAAGGATGCGCAAAGCTGTCATACTTTGAAGTAGTTTAAGAAGTTCTGATTTTTTATTTTTTTCCAAATTGTAATAGTAATTTTTCACGTTATTAATGTCCTGACTATACATTGTGATCAGTTGAATGCCACTTTGGTGAATAAAAGTACCAATTTCTTTCCATAAGAACAAAATCTGTACATTATTCCAAACTTTTGGCCACCAGTGTGTGTATGTATGTATATATATATATATATATATATATATATATATATATATATATATATATATATATATATATATATACACACACACAGTTGATGTCAGAAGTTTACATACACTTAGGTTGAAGTCAATTTTTTAACCACTCCATAGATTTCATATTGGCAAGCAATAGTTTTGGCAAAGTCGTTTAGGACATCTGCTTTGTGCATGACACGAGTCATTTTTCCAACAATTGTTTATAGACAGATTGTTTCACTTTTAATTGACTCTATCACAATTCCAGTGGGTCAAAAGTTTACATACACTAAGTTATCTGCCTTTAAGCAGCTTGGAAAATTCCAGAAAATTATGTAAAGTCTATAGACAATTAGCCAATTAGCTTCTGATAGGAGGTGTACTGAATTGGAGGTGTACCTGTGGATTTATTTCAAACTCAGTGCCTCTTTGCTTGACATCATGGGAAAATCAAAATAAATCAGCCAAAACCTGAGAAAAAAATGTGGACCTCCACAAGTCTGGTTCATCCTTGTGAGCAATTTCCAAACACCTGAAGGTACCACGTTCATCTGTACAAACAACTGTACGCAAGTATAAACACCATGGGACCACGTAGCCATCATACTGCTCAGCAAGGAGATGCATTCTGTCTCCTAGAAATGAATGTAGTTTGCTGCGAAAAGTGCAAATCAATCCCAGAACAACAGCAAAGGACCTTGTGAAGATGCTGGAGGAAACAGGTGGACAAGTATCTTTATCCACAGTAAAATGAGTCCTATATTGACATAACCTGAAAGGCTGCTCAGCAAGGAAGAAGCCACTGCTCCAAAACCACCATAAAAAAGCCAGACTATAATTTGCAAGTGCACATGGGGACAAAGATCTTACTTTATGGAGAAATTTCCTCTGGTCTGAAAAATTGAACTGTTTGGCCATAATGACCATTGTTATGTTTGGAGGAAAAAGGGTGAGGCTCACAAGCTGAAAGGGTTGCTTTGCTGCGGGAGGGACTGGTGTACTTCATAAAATAGATGGCATCATGAGGAAGGAAAATTATGTGGATATATTGAAGCAACATCTCAAGATATCAGCCATGAAGTTAAAGCTCGGTTGCAAATGGTACTTCCAAATGGACAATGACCCCAAGCATACCTCCAAAGTTGTGGCAAAATGGCTTAAGCACAACAAAGTCAAGGTATTGAAGTGGCCATCACAAAGCCCTGACCTCAATCTGATAGAAAATTTGTGGACAGAACTGAAAATGTGTGTGCGAGCAAGGAGGCCTACAAACCTGACTCAGTTACACCAGTTCTGTCCAGAGGAATGGGCCAAAATTCCAACAATTTATTATGAGAAGCTTGTGGAAGGCTACCCAAAACATTTGACCCAAGTTAAACAATTTAAAGGCAATGCTACCAAATACTAACTAATTGTATGTAAACTTCTGACCCACTGGGAATGTGATGAAAGAAATAAAAGCTGAAATTAATAATTCTCTCTACTATTATTCTGATATTTCACATTCTTAAAATAAAGTAGTGATCCTTACTGACCTAAGATATGGAATGGTTTCTACAATTAAATGTCAGGAATTGTGAAAAACTAAGTTTAAATGTATTTGGCTAAGGTGAATGTAAACTTCTGACTTCAACTGTATACCTCCCGGGTCATCAAGGACCACGTTTACCATTGGCCACCAGGACGGAGGTAAAAATTGTGCCACTGGTGGAAAACTCTGCTAGATCCGCACAAGAGTAAATGTTGTTGGAACATGGAATGTCAGAACGTTAAGAGCAAAAGGAAAACTTGAAGAGCTAACCCACAAAATGGACCATTAACAATGGAACATCTTGGGTATCTGTGAATTGCGATGGAAAGGCTTTGGTGAAACATTAACCAACAATGGCCATAAGTTGTACTTCAGCGGAAAAGAAAACAGACATGATCATATGTGGGGTTCTTGGTACGTAAGGACATTTTAGGCACTGTCATGGGTTGCCGACCCATCTGCAGCAGACATAACGCCATCCATCTAAGAGCAACCCCTTGCAACATCACCATCATCCAGGCATATGCCCCAACATCTGACTATGATGACAGCAAGGTGAAGAATTTTACGAGCAACTGCAAGCTGTCCTTGACCAAATACCAAAGAAGGACATAGTCATTGTACAAGGAGACTTGAATGCAAAGGTTGGAGAGGATGCTTACAACAACTGGAGACATATGTGGGCCCTACTGTAACACAGTGTCAAATGACAGAGGGCTGAGGCTCCTGGAGTTCACCAGATATAACGACCTGATACTGGCAAACACACTTGGCATTCACAAGGCATCCAGACGATGGACATGGCACAGCTCTAGTGGAAAACACCACAACCAGATTGACTACATCTTGGTCAAAAGGCGCTTTTGATCCAGTGTCAACAACGGCAAGACACGCAGTTTTCCAGGAGCAGATGTTGAAAGTGACCATGACCTTCTAATGATGTCTTTTTGCCTATGCCTGAAAAAGATCACCAGACTAAAGTTTAATCTGGACAAACTGCTAGATCCCAAGGTGGCAGAAATATTCAAAGCAACAATTGGAGGAAATGTTGCACCACTACTCATCTTTGGTGCAGAAGAGGCGAATGTAGACACCATGACCACCTCCTTCACCTTAGCAGTGAAGGAAGCAGCCACTGAGGTTCTTGGCAAACACCGCTCAAAGACGAATCCGTGGGTCACTTTTAGACACGTGACAAATATAGAGAACTGAAGAAAAAGATAGCACACCAGTGGGATGCTTACAGAAAGATTAATAAGGATATCAGAAAAGGGATGAAAACAGCAAAACAGATCTGGATAGAAGGCCAATGCCAGGAAATAGAAAGCAGTCTGAACAAAAACAACAACAAGAAGGCTTATCAGATTGTGAAAGAATTAACAAAGGTGAAACAGCCCAGAGTCTCCATAATATAGAGCAAGATGGGTGACTTCCACACAGAAGAACTAGAAATCCTTGACAGGTGGATAGAGTACTGCTCCGAACTTTACAGCCACCTGCAAAATGGAGATCCATCAGTACTGACATGTCCTCATACCAACGAAGAAGACACCCTTCCTATCCTCCGCGATGAGGTTGAAACAGCAATACAATCACTACAGAAAGGAAAGGCAGCGGGAATGGACAACATCCCCACAGAGCTGCTACAAGCAGGAGGAGAAGCAATGACTGATGTACCATCATCTGCAACAACATCTGGCAAAATGGGCAGTGGCCTACACCATGGACTAAATTGCTTGTTATCACGCTTCCGAAAAAGGGCAATTTTCAGCAGTGTCGAAATTATCGCACCATTAGTCTCATCAGTCACCCTAGCAAAGTTTTTCTAAAAATAATATGGAACAGGTTGAAATCTCAAGCCAAACACATCATTGCAGAGGAACAGGCTGGATTCAGGGCAGGGCACAGCACCGCTGAAAAGATTTTCAACCTAAGAATCATCTTCGAGAGGTGCCTGCAACATCAGCAACATCTTTACCATGTGTTTGTGGTTTGTGCCCCATCCTGGTCAGAGTCAAACACCTGTATGACAAGGCCACCAGTGCAGTCCTCCAAAATGGAGCCATTGGAAGCTGGTTCAGGATGACAATAGGACTGCGTCAAGGGTGCCTACTCTCTCCCACTCTCTTCAACATCTTCCTAGAGCGCATCATGACAGATACCCTGGCAAACCATGAGGGAACCGTCAGCATAGGAGGCAGAACAATCACTAACCTCTGTTTTGAAGATGATATTGATGGGCTAGCTGGAGGTGAAAAGAACTGGCCAGCTTGGTAGAAAGGCTGGACACCACCTCTCGAGCCTAAGGAATGGAAATCAATGCCGAGAAAACAAAAGTGATGACTGTAGGAAATTTAGTAGTACAAATGTACATGGGATGGGTTAAAGTGCCCATGTACCCCCACCATTATATACAGTATGTGTGAGCTAGGAATTAATTTAAACAGTCCTTATTCTACATCATTATGTAAGGAAATTTATAATGGAATTAGTCACGTTCGACAACCATTAAAAATAAGATAAATGACAAATAACTAGATTATTTGTCTGAATAAAATTCTCCACCATTAAAATCGTACTACAACGTCTTGTATCCGCTCACAATTTCTATTGTAAGGAATTAGCTTTAATAAGGGAATTATGATTAATTCACTTATTGGAGTAATATTATTCTCATGGCTTAATGAAAATAATATCACACATATTTAGGTATAGCTTTGAAGCGAAATCTTTTAAAAACAGGGATGAGATTATTTATCATAAGTCTGTTGACAATGCCTTAAGAACAATTTATCCTTCTTTGAGTCTAAATCTATTTGCAATCGGATTACCCAAATTATTTAACTAATACTCCAGCACTTTGAGCAACAGTCTGGAGATGTACTTGCGTGTTGTTGCATTTCCTTGCGTTGCATTTCCTTGTGTTGCTTGGTTCTTTGGCATTTGAAGAAAGTTCGTTCTGTCGATGTCTTGGACTCTGTTATGATCGCAGATAGTTATTGGCCGGATGGCTGATAAAGTGGGCTTTGAAGCGAGGCCTTCTGCAAGGAAGACTCGCGATTCCTGTTGGGTGTGTGAACCGTAGAGCAGAGAGTGAGAGGCTTCCTCGGGACTTTTGTGTCCCGAGTTTTCCTTGGACTCTACATGGCACGGAGGCTGCGGAGCTGAAGAGCTGCAGTGAAGAGCAAGAGACAGGACCAAGAGACCATTCCAAGAGACCATTGCAAGTGAGAAGAAGAGGGTTTTTCCCTTGGTAGGGAAGCTTTGAACTGAAATTGGCCGCACCCCTAAGGTGTCCTGAGCCAATCAGAAGTGACTTTTCAGTCACATGGTCAACTGGTCTGTCCTTTTCAAAGCTGATTTACAATCCTTTGTGTGAAGAATCCTTACATTCTTCCTGCTCAGAATAGTGAATGTTTAATCATGAACTTTTATATCTTGAAACAGTGCAAGAGACATCACATTTGTTGTCATCAACATTCTCTACGTAAACAAGCAATCATTTACATACTAAATGTGACATGCTTTCATGAATATTACACGTGTAAGTAACAAAACATGAAAATCCCTGGTTACAAATCACACTGGTTAATTCATTGGTTTTACAACATGTATAATACATTACACGTTATGAGAAACCTGATTGTCGGGGTATATTATCAAGTTAAGTCTTGAATAGTTACCATTCTTAGTAGAATGAGATGAATCATATAAGATTAAAGATTATAATCATCGATTTGTTAGTTAGAAGTGATTACAAATCACTACACATATTAATAGGTACATCAGGCTATAATCATTAATTTGTCAGTTATAAAAGTAATCACAGGTCAAAGTAATTTTCAGAATTACCTAGCAAGGCTAGGTATTGTGTACATTGTGGGTTTAAACACATTCTGTACATTTTAAAGGGTTAACTCAGCGAAGTACAACGTTCATGGATTCCTTTTTAGCTGCTGTTTGCAGGATAATAATCATGATGTCTCGTGATCTGATGAGTCTAAGTGTAGCAAATTGGTTTATATTGGAGGACAAAACAGAGTGTGCTCTGAGTCTTTCTTGGGAATTCCAGGGAGTGTGTTCTCTGTCTTTTATTGTCCATAACCTTTGCACTTAGGACCTCTTTGCTGAGAAGTTCTCAAGTCTTGTGCGATCTGGACAAGTCTCTTTTGTTAGTTTTATTGGCCAGATGTGAGTGTCAGCTAGGCTTCTTGAAGCCTTAGTCAACAGAT
The DNA here is from genome assembly GCF_019703515.2 of Myxocyprinus asiaticus. Taxonomy (NCBI): domain Eukaryota; kingdom Metazoa; phylum Chordata; class Actinopteri; order Cypriniformes; family Catostomidae; genus Myxocyprinus; species Myxocyprinus asiaticus. The sequence continues at coordinate 24,219,793 of NC_059390.1, read as the reverse complement.
TCTTTTAATTTATGATGTCGAGGAATTCCAGGATTAAAAGGTTGGGTTTTCTAGATTGAAGTCATATTGCCAGCAATTCTTCTGCCTCTAATATCCTACATGACCAACAACATGAATGCATCAACACAGACATAAAAGTCAATGGGCAAATGTTCAAAATGGTGCAGAGCTTCAAATACCTAGGAGCGATTGTCTCGGATGAAGGGTCCTGGCAAGAATTTCTTGCAAGGATAGCTCAAACAACTGCGGCATTGACATACCTTAAGCCCATCTGGAAAGACAGAAACATCAGTCTTGGAACAAAAGTAAGATTATTGCACTCAATTAACATCTCAATTTTTCTCTATGCTTGTGAAACATGGACCCTCACAGCAGAATTACAGAGAAGAATACAAAGCTTGGAGATGAGGTGCTACAGTAGACTCCTGGGAATTTCCTATACCCAACACTTCACTAACGAAGAAGTCCGGCAGACGATCAGCCAAGCTATTGGACCATACAATGACCTTCTCACAACTGTCAAAAAGAGAAAGTTGAGATGGTACGGTCACATCACCAGATCATCAGGCCTAGCAAAGACCATCCTCCAAGGCACTGTACGAGGAAACAGGAAGCGAGGGAGACAGAAGAAGAGATGGGAAGATAACATCCCAGAGTGGACTAAACTGAAGCTCAGCCAAGCAATGAGAGCTGCAGAGGACAGAGTGAAATGGAGAGAGCTGGTCAATAGATTGTCTGTAGTGCCCTAACGACCTCTTCTGGGGGGTTACGGGACATAATGATGACAATATATATATATATATATATATATATATATATACACAGTATGTATGTATGTATGTACAAATACAAATCTGTTATATACAGATGCAAAATATAAATAGATTAAGCTGTGTATTGCACATAATTATTGCAAGATGGATGGTCTGAGGGAAAAAACTGTTTCTGTGCCTGACAGTTCTGGTGCTCAGTGCTCTGTAGCGCCGTCCAGAAGGCAATAGTTCAAAAAGGTAGTGGGCTGGGTGAGTGGGATCCAGAGTGATTTTTCCAGCCCTTTTCCTCACTTTGGAAGTGTACAGTTCTTGAAGGGAGGGCGGGGGAAACCAATAATAAGCTTATCAGTCCAAACTGTCCTTTGTAGTCAAAAATGTATGTCCAATTTCATAGCTGAACCAAACCAGTCAGTTGTTGAAGTGCAGAGGACAGACTCAATGACTGCTGAGTAGAACTGTATCATCAGCGCCTGTGGCAGGTTGAACTTCCTCAGCTGGCGAAAGAAGTACAACCTCTGCTGGGCCTTTATCACAATGGAGTCAATGTGGGTCTCCCACTTCAGGTCCTGTGAGATGGTAGAGCCCAGGAACCTGCTGCCACAGTGCTGTTCAGACTGGTGAGCTGTTTTGAGCGTGTTCAGCTCCAGGTTGTTTTGACTGCACCAGTGAGCCAGCCATTCAACCTCCCTTTTGTATGCAGATTCATTGTCATCTTGGACGAGGCCGATGACATTAGTGTCGTCTGCAAACTTCAGGAGCTTGACAGAGGGGTCCTTGGTGGTGCAGTCTTTGGTATACAGGGAGAAGAGTAGTGGGGAGAGCACACATCCCTGGGAGGCACCAGTGCTGATTACTAAACACAGGACAAACAAAAAAAAAAGAACAAAAGAATTGGAGAATTCCACACCGAGGCTGCCATCCGCAGTGCCATCTTGGTGCAAATGTCTTGAATTGGTCGGAAAAAATGACATTGTATTTATTTCTTTATTTATACTGGATTAATTGGTCTAATAATGTTATTGTTTACATTTTAGTTTTGACCTGAAAATGAGTAAATACTCTACTACTACAGAAATAATCTTTGGATCAATACATCACATAGACTGTTTCTTTATCAAAATGGTAAAAGTTTATTTTTAAATATTTGTGCGCAATTAATATTCATGAGTTCTATATTTAATTACATCGGTGACCCCTAGGGTTGCCAACTTTTCACCATGTGAAAAAGGGAAGCTTTTTTCACTTCAATATGGGACAGTTTGGTGTCACCTAAATCGTTTCACCGATCAGTCCACTGCTTGATCAACTTGCCCACTATGTGATCGGTCCACCGGCAAAAGTCCTGGTGCTCCCAATGGCTAGTCTATCCCTTAGAAGTTTGCTGAGGCCCCCTAGTGGAATCTGACCCCCTGGTTGAGAACCACTGCCGTAGGGGATATCTTAATTTCATCCAAATACAGGACCTCTCGACTAATCTGACCAGGAGGGTTCCTCCTTGAGTGTTTGGGCACTTCAATATGTGAGGTGATGCTTTAAAGGGGATGAATTTAAAGAGGCAACTTAAGGTGTCTAATGTAAGAATGAATCAAACAGGTAAAGCACATCTGAACTCATCTCCAGTCCAAACAGCAGTAATAATTCTAATAACATTTTATTATTTGCATTAGATATGTGAGTTATGGGATATGAATGAGCGAGATATGGATGAAATGAGAGAGAGAGAGAGAAAAAACTCTTACAATTGTTGTTGCCATTGTTAATCAGGCTGTTGCCAATGTAATAATGGCAATAACAATCAGCTGTAAGAGTTCTCTCTCTCTCTAACAATAATGGTAATTTAGGCTTGTTTGTGTTCTGTTGCACTGCAGCTTTTGGCAGGGGTAATAGCTTTTCATTACACGTTTCCTCTTTAGCCAATTAAAGCTGCCCTTTTCCTGCCTGCTGCCCTTCGGCCAACCAACTCCGCCCTTTCATCTGTGCTTTGGTCACTGACACACACCTAATGACCACACGCACAAATACACACGCATTCCACCTGACTGACACACCCAGCCCCACAAACACTCTTTTGCTTGATTTCTGAATCGATAACGTCTAAAGTTTTTTTTTTTTTTTTTACAGCAAAATAAACCGCTTCCTCATGCAACCTTACACTTGGAATGACTGCATCGCATAAAAAGTGTTTTGAATGTGTGTGTCTGTGGTGGAAGGGAATTTTCCAAGTAATGGCATTATAGTTACTGTTACATTGAATGTATTTGACCCGCGACTCCAGACCACACTGATTGTGTAATTAAGATGTTATTTCTAACATGGCCCACTTGATTTAGTACACTGTTAGATTAGACATTTCCAATGTTTAGTAACTGCAAAGGGTTTCTCCATGGGTATCAATGCTTTGCTATCAAAGCATTTACCATAGAAAGTGATAGAAAGATTGCTATCCCTAGTTGACAGTGTATGAGTTTCAAATAGGCAGTTTTGTCTGCAAAGCCAATAGAGTTTAAAGGATGCCATATATGTGGAAAACAGCTTAATAAACAATATTTTAAAAAGAAACCTAGAAAAAAGTAAAAAAATCTAAATGATGTCAAACCATAAACTGCTTTTTAATTATAATCATTATAGATTTGCCCTACCTATAAATGACAGCTTCTTATATTTTCAGAATAGAAATAAGAATATTCTTAACTTTACATTTACCTTTTAAAATGTTCTCAAAGGTTTTGCTAACTTTTACTTAACTATCCTTCCTGTCAAGGGCGTAGGTTTGGTTTGAAAGATGGTAGGGACAAATTACCAGGTTCTAAATGTTGGTATTAAAGAAAATGCGAGAAAGTCAGTCTGGTAATATAGGGAAAATAACACTATTTCTTATGTAACATGTCTTATTTCCTATTTCTTTGCCTCACCACATTAAAGGAATTTTCTGGGTTCAATACAAGTTAAGCTGAATCGACTGCATTTGTGGCATAATATTGATAATGAGAACAACAAAAAATAGTTTTGACTTACCCCTCCTTTTCTTTAAAAAAAGCAAAAAATTGAGGTGACAGTGAGCCACTTACAATGGGGCCAATTTTTGAACATTAAAATACTCTGTTTCAAAAGTTTAGCCACAAGACATTAACAATATACATGTTAACATGATTTTAGTGTGATAAAACCACTTACTAACCTTTTCTGTGTAAAGTCATAGCCAATTTTTCAACTTTGTTGCCATGACGATATAATGTCAACACTAAAACCCTAAAATGACTGTAAAAATTACAATTTAAACAACTTTACAGCTCAAATAATACATGAGTTTTAACAACAATTAATGTAAGTGCTTTTATAAAATTATAAGCTTCATATTTTTGCCTGTAAAACCTCAAAATTGGCTCCCATTCACTTCAGTTGTAAGTGTCGCTATTTTTCCTTTTTTAAAGAAAAGGAGGGATGAGTCAAAATAATTTTTTGTGGTAATCAACATTATGCAAAAAATACTGTCGATTGAGCTTAACTTGTATTGAACCTGCAATATTCCTTTAAATATTAATCAGATTTTTTTTGGTTTAGAACTGCTCAGTGGCTGCATGACATGGAGGGGCAGTGCCATATGTGATAAACTTGTTTGTAGCAGCAATATGCAATGCAAAAAAACATAAGATTGTTTAAGTTTAAGTGTTTTCAACAAGATCTACATCAAGAAAATATATCATGAAGTGACATTCTGTAAAATGTATTATTCAGCATTAAATAAATTAAAATCTAAACAAATTGTGGGTTAAAATAACAAGTTAAAAATTACATAGATTAACAAATTATGGGGAGAATGGAGCACTGACACCACTTAACATATTTTTCGACTCTCTCACACATGACAATGTCATCATAGGGATGTATATCAGAAGCATATTTTCTGCTCCTTACATCTTTATAAACTTTATGGATAAATGCATTAAAATTATAGCCTACCACAAATTAATTTGTGTTATATCGTGAAATTCTATATATCCTGCAGCCCAACTGACTCTAACATTCTTAATTTGGGATGGTAATCATTTCTTTGTCCAGTTATACTTGCATTTTAAATCCTGCATGCTTATTCCACCTCACTACTCACCACAGTCACTCAAATTCAAAGGTGTCTTTGAGCCCTATGCAAAACTGAGGTGTTTTTTTTTTTTTTACTTTGACTGGAAAACAAAAATTATGCTTGTTTAAATTGATTAATTTCAAGGATTGGACCTAAGATACAAATGGAAATCTGCCTGTCTGATCTCCAGAAAATTATTATATATATAAAAAATAATAATAATCTCATGTGGAAATCACTAACAACTGTGAAAGATGCATCCTGAACAGCACTGAGAAAAGTAACAGGTGCCATGTGACACCATTCATGCGCTGCCAAAGTCTTTCTAGCAAGTCACTGTCGGCCATCTTCGGAATGCTCTCGGTAGGTTGTTTCCAGTCATACCAGTGCAGCTCCTGTCTACTTGAATGGGGAAAGACCAAAATCTCTAAAACAGTTTTTCAAGATTATGATCAAAGGACATATTTCAAATCAGCAATAAAATCTGACATTACTAGTATCATAAACTGTGATTCTTTACCTCATATTACACAAAAAAACACAATTTCCCCAGTTTGTATAGCTAATGCGCATGTGTGTTCTAGAGTTGATCGACAGGTGATGTCTGTATCTAAAAGGTAATTGGCTCTTTTACCTGGAAGGCAGGACTTCCTTTCTACAGCCGTTGACTGTTGGGCGCTCAGAGCTCCTTGGTTGAGCGTTCCAATTTCTCCCATTCATTTAAACAGAAGTGGCCCATCTCTGCATGTCGCCCATGCCTAAATCCGCCACTGGTTACAAAAGTAAAAAAAAAAACAAAAAAATCGACATTATAAACATTCATCTCAAATATGCATGTTAATTGTGAGATCCAGGCTCTCCATCCACAGCCTGTACTTCTGCGAGACGTTTGACTGACGGAACACCAAACACACCATTGGTTCTCACGTCTCTCTTTTTGAACGGCCCATGTTTTGACAATCTGCTGCATCCTTGTAAAACTACCCGCATACATGCAGACAGAAAGATTAATACATTCAATATCTGTCAAACAATATGTCAAAAGGTGCCAGTGAAATGTAGTACAACAGCACAAGCATCTAATTTTACACAAGGAAGTAGTTACTGCATATTCACCGTTTGTTTTCTTTTAACTGAAGGTATTGTTAAGAAATATTTTTGTACTGTGTTTATTCCATTATGGGGATTTTTGCCGGATAGGGTTAGATCACAACTGTTAAGCACGACAGCATTTGTGGCATAATGTTGACAATCATAAAATTTATTTTCTTTAAAAAACAAAAATCTGGGTTACAGTGGAAGTGAACGGGGCCAATCCATAAACGTTTAAATACTCACCATTTCAAAAGCATAGCCATAAGATGTAAAGGAAATGCATGTTAACAGGATTTTATTGCGATACAATTGCCTGCTAACCTTTTCTGTGTAGTTATATCAAATTTGATAATTTTGTTATTATGAATTAACTCGTAAACCCTAAAACCCTAAAATGACCGTGAAAACGATGATTTTAACAGCTTTACACGAGTTTTAACAGAATAATTATTATAAGTGTTTTTATAAAATTATAAGCTTCACATTTCTGCCTTGAAAGCCTCCAAAAATTGGCCCCATTCACGTCCATTGTAAGTGCCTCACTGTAACCTCGATTTTTGCTGTTTGCAATTTTGCTGATAATAAACTTGTAATAAAAACATTTGTTTTTATATTGGAAAATAATGCAAAGTAGAAGCATTTTCTCTAGTGGTCTCAGACTTTGGACACCATTAGCTAGTTTACATAAATTTAATTTGAAGCTCTTTGATAACCAAGAAAGAGAAAGATAATTCACTTTTATAGAGCTCATTCTCTCTGTGTTATCTTCACTCTCATGTGTGGGGGGGTTCGCCTGTCCTCACATGTCTGCGTCTCTCTGTATCTCTCCATTTGCCATTATTAATCAAATTACACCTGCTAAATTTACGTTCCTTTAAATTGTGTCTTCTCTTTCATTTAATTGCCTCTGTCCATCGCATCCTCTCTTTCTTCTCCTCCGCTCGCACATCCACGTTCTCAGCAGTTAAAATAAAATGAAAATGAGAAACTTCAGTGGAAACATTGAGGCATCAGGTTAATTAATTATTATTATTATTATTTTTTCAATTATGCTAAAAAAAAAGCACTTGTTCTCTTGACCTGCGGGTCATTCAGACACATCAAAGCTGTTTTGTACTTCAGAATATGCATTCATAATGGTCATATGTTTGATTCCCCACACTCCCTGTTTCTCTTTTCCTCTCATTCGCTCAATGCTTGACTCGTCCTACCATTAGCTCTTCAGATACGCTATTAGGAAAACCTCTACAGGCCCTTTTCTTCTTAAACGAATAATTGCACCATCCCAGTTCAAAGTTTACATATAGTTAAAAGTGGCGTATGTAATTGATAATTTCTCCTATTCTAGCTTAGTATGCAGAAACAACTATGCATAAGCTATTTGTAGGTTAATTAGGTTAAGCGTGTAAACACTTTGGCTCAAACATATATTTAATGTTATATAAATGTTATGTAAAAGTTAGGAACAAATGTTAGTAAAAATGTTAATAAAACATCCTTATGTTTTAAGTATTCGATAAATGTTCTACAATGTTTGGAGAAAACGCTCTTAGTGCAACATTCTTTGTATATCCTCTAAACTAGATTTCTTTTTTTTTCTTAGAGGGAAAGTTAGAAAGTTAGTTCGCAAGTTTTCAGGAAGTTTCCCCACTTTCAGGAATATTATACTTGCATAAATAAATAAATGGTACTTTTTCAACCACTTACGAATTTAATTACTAAAAATCAAGTTGAAACTCCAGAAACTCAAGATCATGTAGAACTGAGAGAAAGTATGAGTGGCAGGGTTAATTAAAGGGGGACCGGATGCATCTGGTGGACGACATGACACGTTCTAAAATTCAAAACAATCCACCAACGCTCAGCGTCAACTTTATGAAAAGCGCAAGTCGCATAGTTTTCCATTAAGTTCGACCCAAATCATTATCAAAAGAAAAAGATAATTTACTCTAGTTGCTTCGTTCTATTCTACTCATATGTGGGATACTCCAATCTCCGACCATATAGGCATTCCATTGCCAGCTGCTCGGAAGAAGACATGCAAGGAAACAAAACTGCAAAGCTCCTGTTAGCTTAGCAGGTGTTTGACTGTTGAGATGATAAACCAACCAATAAACAATGCAGCAGCTCTAGCATTTGTGCTACAGGTGTATGATTATCAAAAGAAAGTATAATATACCATGTTTTATACACCTGTTTCTGTAGGCGTTTGTTAAACATGCTTAATATCAGGTAATGTAGGAAATTTGACTCATTTATTGATATTACTTAAAAAAAGTGAATGTTTATCACTTACTTTGTATATCTCCCCGGGTGCCGACATATTTGTTTGACGTCACGCCAAGGGTGTAGATTTGCCGTGAAAATTTGGGGGTTGCAGTGTGAAGCATTTATATGTTTCCATTGATCATGGTATAAATAATGGGGGGTTGTACTTGCTTGTTTTGATTATTGGGGGGCGGAATCTATGCCCCTACGTCATGCACCTGCATCTCGGCAAAATCAAAGTTGCAAATGTTTACACAAATTCCGACTTCAAGTGGTGTTCCATTGCACTTTTCCTTGTAGGAAGTTGGGAAATCGGACTTTCCTAGTTGAAAATGCAGCATAACTGGCTTCAGCTCATCCTGTGTGTGAGTGTGATCATAACTGCGAATGGCTTCAGTAAATTGTATATCGCCCTCTATTTTTGTTTAATGGCGGGTTGCACTCTAAGTGCATATCGCCACATACTGGTTATCGCCTTCTTGTGGTCTGCAATTGCTATTATGCCAGCCTGTTAAACAGAGGGCTTCTAATTTAAATATCGGCTAATTTTAATATATCGATGCCTCAAAAATATATCGATAAAATAACATGCCAATCAATAATCGATATATCGATATTTTATGACATCCCTAATTTGCATGCATTTAATGTAGTTAACAGTTGAAAGGGAAGGAATTACCAGGAACTGAGGAAAAGTCATTAGAGTCATGGTGCATTTGAATATGCAAATTTCATGTTAAGACTTGGAGACTGCTGATTTATTCTGAATGCAGAATGCCAACTCTGCGTTTTTCTTCCTCTATTGTTCCTCTATCAAACTGGATGGCACATTTAATCAGACTGTTGATCTAAATGGAACTCTTAATTTATTCTACAATGGATTTTATATTTGCAATTTCCTAAATTCAGCAACTTTATTAAACAATTGCATAGTACAATTTGTTCACACCACCTATAGTTTCATAGCTGCAAAGAAACAAAGATGCTTCCAATACCTGTTTAAAAAGTAGTTTATTGCAAAACAAAGTTCCAGTTTAATGCTAAATGACACATTTAGTCTTGTTAAATTGTCTTGAATATGTCATCTAAACATTAATTTTTTACGACAGTGAAATTGTTTATTATCATTTTCATATGGATTATCATGGTTTGTTGTAGATGTTTGTGGATATTATAGTGTATTAGTTATTTTGGGTGAATTCCATCTGAAGCAATGATCTCTATACCTTAAGTCCAAAAGGTGCATCCCAAACAGCATACTTTTGCACTATTCTACATCATTATGTAGTGTAAGTAGTGCGAGTAGTGTGTTAACACTGAAAATGCAACAAAAAGAAGTGTACTACAAGTATGATGCACTTCTTCAACTGTCAAAACATTGTAGTTTGGAATGTTGGACTATTCATGCACTCAGCGCTCATGGCTTGCCATATGTAACGGAAGGGGTGGAGTTACTTGACCTCAATGCTGTCCTGACAAAACTGTTGTATTAATGAGAATGTAGCAACAAGCAAAACTTCAGTGAAGATAGCACCTTATAAATATAAGTTGAATGCTTTACCATCACAACACGCTGTGTGAATATTTACGTTGTTTGAGATACAAGTGTTGAACTGAGGTTAGCTAACATGGCTAAGGCTAGCGGAAACACACCGTATGGGTTTGAAATATCACTTCCATCAGCTGTAAAACAGCGAATGCTTCCATGTCATAAAAAACATTAAATATTTAATTTAGGATGATACACTTTTAAAACCCATACACTACAGGGCATAGTATATATTGTAAGTGCATAGTGTATAGTGCATTATTTGTGACACAGCTAAATTATACTTCGGTTGTCCACATTGCTGATCGGAATACGCACAGTATGCATGACGAACATTTCATCATAAGCACAGTCTGCATGGACGGTCCGCATGCGGCCCAGATTTTCTCAATGCGGAAAGTCCTCGACTGTGTGCATTGTCAATGCATGCACCTGCCATTGACTGTACTGAAAGAGTATCACAAAGCAGTCATAGTGCACATGCATCAGACACGTACGTATTTGCTCGTTGTCAAAAGAGTACACTTTGAACCGGGCACGATCCGATCTGGAATGCGGAAAAGCGAAGTATACCCAGGCCTTTAATCAGTGTAGAGAGCACCTGAAGTGAGTAGGTTACTTCAAAGGGTTTGGTAGTCCCCACACAAACACATCAATTCTTTATTTTTAATTGTAATGTTACCTTGATAATGTAGTAGCAAAATTAATGTTTCTAGCTGTTAAGATTGTTGTGGCAAATAAAATGTTGACAAATAATGTTTGCCTGCTGTATCTTTAATTCCATTTTATTTAAGCTTGCAAACTATGTGATGTATATGGTAAAACAAACAATATTTTCAATATTTACCATTGATAGTCATTGTGTATAGTCCTGATACACTGTAAAAGGTTACCCTACAAATTGTTTTAACCCTTAAAACCAGTTTTGTTAGTGTAATCCAGGCGTCGGCAACCTTTTTGAGTACCATTTTTTATTTTTCTGCTCAATAGCATATGACGCCGTAAAAAAACGCCGTTTTTGGTTGCACAAAAGCGGCACTTTTTACAGTGTTTTCTATGTGGTATAATGAGCCCTGACTGCTGGTTTTCACAGCCAGTCAATTTTGAGGTGTTCTCACCCAATCAATGATGAAATGAGTCAGGCCAGACTAGTTCACTCTCGTTTCAGAAAAGCGAGTAGGACACTTCGAATGCAGCCTTCGAATGCGAACTAATTTCACGGGAATTCGGAGGATGCATGAGGTGTATCCTTCGTGGGCACTCACAACCCACAATTCTTTGCTTCAATGGAAATGTCTAAAAAAGATGACGCCAATTTGCCCGTAAATATGATGTTCAAACGCAAGTAATGTTAATTCCCAAGTTGAAGTACCTCAGTAGATGGGTGCAGAGTATATAATATGTATAATTATATTAATATATAATTAAAATAAAGTATTAGACTAAAAGTACACCTGTAAAATGTATTTTCTTTTCTCTTTACATCATTATAACTCTCCTAAAATGTACCTCATACATTCCCTTCTAAAGGGACTTTGTTCCCTTCTCACTCAAAGCGCTCGTGCTTGTTAAAGAGTGGTGTGCTGTCATAGCAACCATGTTACGTTCCACTTCCGTTTGTCCTAGGAAGTGGTCTTGTATAAATGAGACTTGTTTAAAGGAGGACACTTGGTATACTGCAGCCTTCAAAGGACACGTCCTACCTAGCATGCAGCCTTCCAAACGAGACACAGCCAAGATGTCCAGAAGCAACTTCATTTTGCGTTGCTGCCGGTGTACGGTTCAACTGGTTTTCATGTTAACTGGAGACCTTCTTCCGTTTACACCAGATGTGAACGAATGGCGGTAGATTAGTTGAGTCCAAAAATCATGCTCCTGACTCAATATTTTGCTCTCCATTAAATGTAAACTTACTAAATGATGCTGGCATCATTGTACAGATTAAAACAAGTGGTATTATTAGATCGAATGGCAGAAGTATGCAAGATAAAATAAATAAAAATAAAAAACAAACCGAGGCAGGAGATTCGATCTCGTCCGTAAATACTTCAACGCATTATTAATTTGGGCTACTAGACTCTGAACTTATTAAAACTTATTTAAAAAGACAAATTACTTCCATAAGTCAGACATGGAGACTAATTTGTTAATAAAAAGTTGCTAAAAAAATAAATTAAAAATAAATAAATACATTTTGTACATAATGTTAGTACCGTATCTCAAAACACTAAGAAACGGTTTCATAGAAACATTCTCATTATTATCATTTTTTAATCAACTGTGGTGTAAACCAGCTTCAATAGACATTCAACAGTATTCAATTTTAAAAAGTGTAAGTAAACATGTTCATATTATTTTGATATAATAATATGCCTTCATATGTGATAAGTTATCACAATGGTAATATGCTAATGTGATAATGCTTAGTTACAAAAAAATCAACTCTTTTATACAGTAAAAATAACAATGGCAATTTAGGCTACTATAAATAGACCATTGCAGTGTCGAAATCGTCCCATATCCCCTCATTCACCAAAATAGAGAGATCGAAAAAGGGTGAGCAACACTTAGGCTAAGTAATATACACTGTGCATCGAAGATGGCTGCGGAGGGATCGCAGAAACAAGTTCACATATGTACTGTATATATACACACACTGTAGCTTACTTTGGAAAATAAAGATTATGATGATAATAATAACAACAGCTTTATTTTGTATCTATACATATGGCACCTTGTGGTTTCATTCATGGTATATTACAGTAATACAATAAATCTTCATTCTATTTGTCATGTTTAATATGTTCATAATGATTAAAAATAATAACAAACTGCCAACAGGAAAAACCACACATGAACAAGTGTATATTATTTATTTATTTAGTATAATTATTTAATATAATTATTTATTTAATATCATGAAACTCTCCCATCCAAACTGTGCTGCGTTTAGACAAAAGATCACGGGCACATATTGTCCTCATTCGACCACAAATAGTACTGGTGTTATCAATGACAATCATTAATAATATGAATACATTACCTACAGGTGATAACCCATTATTTGAATAATACATCTTATTATAATTTCCTTTGTGTACAGTTTTCTGAGTTCAAAATGTCACCTGGTGCATTAAGATGAATTAATGGTATAAAAAAGCATCAATTCATTGCAAATCATTATACATTTTGCTAACTATATAAAAATAAAATAATAAAAAAATAAAATTTAAATCAAGAAATCATTGATTAAAAACATAAAAAGTGGCACTTTTGTGCAACCAAAAATGGCGGTTTTTACAGCTTCATATGCCAAGCCAAAGAACGTAAAAAGCGACACTTTTCACATACTCAAAATACCATCCAATACTGCGTTTTAAACTATTTTCTCACATTATTTTTACGGCATTTGAAATTACTATGGCATATTTTACAACTTTATGGTTGTTTAGAATGCCACAAAATACGTGGTTTTAGATGTGCACGTGTTAAAAACTATCGTGTTATTCTGAGACTCGTGGCTTGCCATATGTGTGAATGGCTTGCACACACTGCACGAGTCTGTTGGGTATACTGCACTCATCACATTTTACCTTTTTGTTTAGCCTCCCATTCAGCTCATGAAAAACTCTGCGTGATCATAAGGAAGGATTATATCAAGATGTAGATTGGCATGCAGGTGCGGAATTTATATAAATTAAATAGTCAACTCCTTTCTCACCATTGCTGGTGTGCCAGTGATTACCCCTCCAGCATTGGCACGTGTGCCATAGATTGCTGACTCCTGGTGTAATCTAATGTATTATTTATTTATTTTTTTCAGTGATGTTGAATAATAGTGTTTACTTCAGTCCAACCAGTTAATTTAGATGTTACCACTAAAAAACTTAAAATGCCAGATAGGAATCTAAATAAATTTCTTCAGGTTTCGAAATGAATTGAGAGGATCATAAATGTCAAAAATGCTTCCTTTTTTTAGGGGCAAGCACCAAAGGTGCACTGGCACCTATTGTATCCATTCGTTTTCTTATTAGGGCTTCAAGCATGAAGTGCTGAAACCCTGTTGTATTTGCTAAGATTTTTATTATTAGGGGTTCAAGCGCGAAGCGCTGAAACCCTATTGTTTTTGTAGGGTTTCACTTTTATTAGGGATTCAAGCCAGTAGGACTGAAAACCTATTGTAATTGTTAGGATTATTATGGGGCCAAGCACCGAAGGTCAAACCGTAAGGCCTAGAGACATGAAACTTTGGGGACTGGTAGTACCCCAGCTGGCAACACATATGCATGGTCTCTCCCGATCGGCCCATAAAGGCACTACAACAAAGGCAAACACCTTTTGACCCATAACTCCTGAACGGTATGCCATACACTCAAGTGTCTTGTATCATTGGAATCGTTGGAACAAGTCATAAAACCTACTTTTGCGAACTAGGCCTAGGCCATTCGCCCAATCGGAACTAAACCAATGCAGAAATATTGTCTGGAGTCGCATTATCAATAATTATTAAAGTTTTAACTTTCGATTGATCTTCGCAACAGTATGCCAAAACATACGAAGTGCGCATGGCCACTTTTACGCAAGTATCTATAACTCTTGAACAGTATGATATTTTTACAAAACTTGGGAAACTTATGTATGGGGTCATTCTGAGGACATTTGGTGATGCTATAAAAATGATAAACCTAAAAGTGGCTGGAACTAAGGAGCCATTGGTCCTATCCACTTGTGATTTAGCATGCGGTTTCTTTGTCCAAGATTCCATCAAGATATATAAGGACATAGATCAATCAAATTTCAGCAGCTTTTAGACAAGGTTAACAAAGGCAGATCGGAACGAAACGCAGTGGGCATATTTGACTCTTGGTCCAAGAGGTCTGTGCAAAATAAAATAAAAAAAGGCCACCGGGTGGCATTATCGCATTTTACATGCGTGTAATTCACTTAATATTATGAGGTGTGTCACACAGACACACATTAGATATAATAATAATAATAATAATAATAATAATAATACTTTATTTTATATAGTGCCTTTCTTAAACCCAAGGTCGCTTTACATGAGAGCAAATACATACAGCAAATGGACAGATAACACACATATATATATATATATATATATATATATATATATATATATATATAAAAAATAAATAAATTAAAAAAAATCCCTAACAAGCAGCTGAGAGATAACACTGAGTGAAGAGATGAGTTTTTAGATGCAATTTCATCTAAAGGAGGAGAAGGTGGTGAGTTCCCAAAGGGGTTGTGGGAGACCTTTCCAAAGCCAAAGAGCAACAGTCATAAATGACCTGCCTCCCATTGAAGACAACCTGAACTTTGGGGAAAAACAGGAAATTTGCACCAGCAGACTGTAGAGTGCGAGTGGGAATATAAGGGCGAAGCAACTCTCTGATGTACTGAGGAGCAAGTGTGTGAAGAGCCTTGAAAGTTATCAACAATATATTATATTGAATGTGATATGTAATTGGTAGCCAATGGAGCTGTCGCAGAATGGGAGTGATGTTTGCAGACTTCTTACTAGAATTAAGAACTCTAGCTACAGAATTTTGGATGTATTGTAGGCGATTTAGTGTCTTAGTGGGTAAACCATAGAAGACTGAGTTACAATAATCCAATCTAGAGGAGATGTATGCATGGACTAGTGTTTCTGCATCGTTCGTATTGATTACTGGTTGGAGATGGGCAATATTGCGTCAATTTAAAAATTACGTCTTTATAATGTTATTAACATGAGCCTCGAACGTGAATGATGTATCAATAATCACCCCAAGGTTATGAACAGTGAGAGAGGGCTTAATGGCAGTACCGTCAACATCCAAGGTAAGGTCTGAACAGCAGATACCAGTGATTTGGGGCCCATTATCAAAATCTCAGTCTTGTCTGCATTGAGCCTCAAGAAGTAGCATCCAACCAATGTCTTAAATCATGGAGGCACGCAGATAATGAGGGTGGTTGTTGTTGATGAGCGACTTCTCTTAAAACAGAAGCAATTGATGATTTGTAATTCTGTATTGAGACAAACTGCTGCCTATCTTGTAAATAGGATAAGAAACAACGATAAGCAGTGCCGGAGATGCCTACAGCTAAAAGATGAGTAAGAAGGATTTTATGGGAGACGGTGTCAATAGCTGAGCTAAGATCGAGTAGAAGAGGAATGTTGAGTGAACCTGTGTCTGCAGTAATGAGAAGGTAATTTCTACCCTTAATAAAGCTGTTTCCGTACTGTGTAGTGGGCGAAAACCTGACTGAAAGGGTTCGAAGAGATTGTTAGACTTCAGGTGTTCCTGAATTTGGGAAGCAACTACTGTCTCAAGGATCTTGGCCACAAATGAAAGGTTGGAAATAGGCCTATAATTCTCTAATACACATGGGTCAGCATCAGGTTTCTTAAGCATAGGGGAGACAGCAGCTGTTTTTAAAGCTAATGGAAGAATACCAGAAGCAAGTGACGTATTAATCAGGTGAGAGATAGGATTAGTGATAGCATGAAGAGAACATTTAAGGAGAGAAGTAGGTGCAGCGTCAAGTTGGCACGTTGAAGAGTGTGATTTATTAATCAACTCAGCAACATAAGACAGGGTGGTATGAGAAAAAGTAGTTTGTCTGGTGACCGGGTGGATATGAAAAAATTATAAATACTCAGTTGCCTCAGAAGGGTTGAAGTGGCTGCAGATTGAGTCAGTTTTGTTTTTGAAAAACTGGAGAAATAGCTCAACAGATGCAGGTGGAGACATTGATGGAGATTGTGTAAGTTTCTTAGCAATGGAAAAGAGAGTTTTAGGTTTGCAGTTTGAGTTATTGATAATGGAAGAAAAATAGTTTGCCTGTGCAGTGTTAAGAGAAGCCTTGTATTAGACAAGATGATCAGAGAGAGCCACAGAATAAACAGCCAAACCAGTTTTCTTGCCGAGCCGTTCCAGACGCGGTCCCTTTGCTTTCATAGCCCACAATTCAGGAGTATACCAAGGAGAGGAATAAGAGGAAGGAAACAGTCTACACTTGACAGGTGCATAGTCATCTAAGATGGAGGTAGTTGTTGCCTTGTATAAAGAAAGAATTTCATCAGGGCTGGAAAGGTTTATATAAGATGTGAGTACAGAATTGCAGATAGAATCAGTGAAAGACGACAGATTGATAGATTTTATTTTACGATAGGATATCTGATTTTTGCTACAAGACTTAAAAAGATAACAGCTGAAACTAAACTTAATGAGCTTATAATCAGAAAAAAACATCCAAATTTCCCAACACAGAAAGATTGTTAAGCCCAAAGGAACATACCAAATCCAAAGTGTGGCCATGACAGTGAGTAGGAAAATGTACATGCTGATTGAAATCGAAACAATCAAGTATAGACATAAACTCATGAGACTTAGTTGAGTTAGCGTCAACATGGATATTGAAATCTCCCAACATTATCACTGTTTTATGTGATGCACAGGCTAGAGTAAGCAATTCACTGAGGTCAGAAAGAAAGCTTGGGTGTCTATTAGGTGGTCTATAGATTAGAATTACAAGCAAAGGGGTATGCCCTAACAGTCTAATACAGAGAAATTCAAATGATAGGGTTTCATGAAAGTCAACAATAGTCGATTTAATACCTTGGAGTCGAGGCTTAGCAAGGAAGGGGTAACCCTCCGTTGTCATCAGGTTGAGTTCCATGTAATCATTTGCTGTTTGCCAAGTTTCAGTTAAGAAGAGTATGTCCAAGTTATTGTCAATAATAACATCTCTGTGCATATTGCCTTTTTACCAGTTAATGAGCGAACATTTAAAAGAGCACCAGTATTACATGGGGACACATCGTCCATAGCAGGCGTATTGACTGATTCAAGCCTGACTGGGGTTAGTAGCGAGCCAACATTAACTCCACGATAAGAAGTGCATGATGAAGACAAGCTGAGGTTAGAGCAGGATGACCAGATAGACAGAATCGAAGTAGGAAATGAGTAATGTAAATTCTAGTGATGTTTCACAGAACGGTGAACAAAGCGCAGACATCTAGTAATCCCAAGCTGTTTACAATAATCATAAACAACAGAGTCTAATCGAGAATAGCAGTTAAGACCACATAGCTGTGATGAGGTGTATTTGTGCATATCCACAGTGATATCTGCTAGTATGACTAGCAGAGTGAGGCCAATAAAGCTCAATGCTATACATTTGGAGTTCATATAAGGCGTGGCAGAGATCAGCAGAGAACAAGAACCAACTACACAAAGACACAACCTACAACATGCCATACCACATTAGCCATGACCAGACAAGCAGAAAACACCCAAACACAACCAAGGAGAAAGTGCATCTCATTAGCCGAACTCAGGCTGAACTGCTGGGAAAATAACACCCAAACACAGCTCAATGAGAGAGTGGAGACTAACTCACCGGCTAAACCAGCAGGGATAAACAATGGTCAGCAGGCTCGCCGACAGTGTGTGAGGCAATGCATGTGGTAAAGAGTCCAGGGTATGTGGGGAGTTCCAGGTAGAGATATATTCCAGAGTGATCCGGTACAGTCCAGATATGGTCAACAGCGCACAAATAGTTCAATAAAGTCCAAAGCAAGTTAGCAACAGTGAAGACTCCAAGAGAGCAAAGTTCCAAATACAGTCAGCAGTGATCAAAAGTTCAGTGTAGTCCAGGAAGTAAATCCACGACAGCGTAGAATCAAAAAGAGAGCAGAGTTAAATAAAGTTGATCAGTTGGAGAAGGCAGAGATAACAGTATAATAATCAAAACGACAAGCAAAATCAAAACAACAAACAAAACACAAGAAAAACACAGGAATGCCAGTGAGAAGTGGCAGCCAAACGTGCACAGCATACTCAGATGTGACACATTCATGGGGGGAGGTATAAGTGTTACAGCTCCTTCACAGTCATATCATATGATAGATCTCCACTTTCTGAACAACTTTTCCTCAAGGACCATTGGTGTCAATCAAATTGTTTATTAAATATTTGAGATTTTTTTTTTAAACTACTTTTGCAAACTAGTCATTTTGTACAAGTACAAAACTTGTACGGGAATAATCTTTGGACAGCCTAGATCAATAATTATCAGAAAAGTTTAAATTTTTATTTGGCATGGCTACAAGGTAATTTAAATATATGGGTGTGGCCTAGATTACGCAAAAGCCAACTCCTAAACAACAAGTCCTATTTTCATCAAATTTAGTACACATACAGTGGTGGCCAAAAATATTGGCAACTTTGGCAAATATAAGAAAAGAAGGCTGTGAAAAATATATCCATATTTTTATCCTTTTGGTCTTTCATTCAAAATATTCACAAAAATCTATCCTCAAAAAGATGTCAAACAATTCCAAACACCACACAAGTTTTATCAAAAAACAAATATTTTTGTCAAATATACTGTATGTGTGGGACAATTATTGGCACACTTTTATTCAATACTTTGTGCAACCTCCCTTTGCAAAGATAACATCTCTGAGTCTTCTCCTATAAAGCCTAATGAGGTTGGAGAACACATGGCAAGTGATCTGAGACCTTTCCTCCATACAGAATTTCTCCAGATCCTTCAAATTCCGAGGTCCACTCTGGTGGACTCTCCTCTTCCATTCACTCCATAGGTTTTCTATGGGGTTCAGGTCAGGGGATTGGAATGGTCATGGCAGAACCTTGATTTTGTGGTCATTGAACTATTTTAGTATTGATTTTGATGTGTGTTTTGGATCATTGTCCTGATGGAATATCCAACCACAGCCAATTTTAAGCTTTCTGGCAGAGGCAATCAGGTTTAGATTTTTTATCAGTTGGTATTTGATAGAGTCCATGATGCCATGTATCCAAACAAGATGTCCAGGACCTTTGGCATAAAAACAGACCCACAAAATTAAAAATCCACCACCATATTTTAACCGTGGTCATGAGTTACTTTTCCATATGGCTACCTGTCTGTGTGCACCAAACCCATCTCTGGTGTTTGCTGCCAAAAAGCTCTATTTTTCTTTTATCTGACCATAGAACCCAGTCCCATTTGAAGTTCCAGTAGTTTCTGGCAAACTGAAGATGCTTGAATTTGTTGTTGGATGAGAGCAGAGGTTTTTATCTTGAAACCCTTCCAAACAACTTGTTGTGATGTAGGTGATGTCTGATTGTAGTTTTGGTGACTTTCTGACACCAAGACACAACTAATTTTTGCAATTCTCCAGCTGTGATCCTTGGAGAATTTTTGGCCAATCGAACCATCCTCCTGACCGTGCTTGGAGACAATATAGACACGTGTCCTCTTCCAGGTCGATTCTTATATCTCCAGTTGATTGGAACTTCTTAATTATTGCCCTGATAGTGGAAATGGATATTTTCAATGCTTTATCTATTTTTTATAGCCATTTTCCATTTTGTGAAGCTCAACAGCATTTTGCCACACATCATAACTTTATTCTTTGGTCTTACCCATTGTGATAGATGACTAAGGGAATTTGGCTTGTGTGTTACTTCATATTTATACCCCTCTGAAACAGGAAGTCATGGCTGAACAATTTTATGTTCCTTGTCACCCAGGTGTACTACATTTTTTTATATATATATGAATGGGAATATACTTCAGATATATTTTACTCATAAGAATTTCTAGGGGTGCCAATAATTGTGGCAAAAAAAAAAAAAAAAAAAAAAAAAAAAAAAAACAATAATGTAATTATGCGATTTTTGTGAATATTTTGAATGAAATATCAAAAGGATTAACAATAAAGACATTTTTGTTACAGCCTTCTTTGTTCATATTTACCAAGGGTGCCAATATTTTTGGCCACCACTGTATGCAATGTAACAGTCAGTGCCTGTCACAATAGGTGCGGTTCCCTTCCATGTCAGTAGGGGGCACCTCTGAGTAAGGGTACCTTAAAAGAATGCCCCAATAGAGGAAGAAGAGGGAGTGATCAGGCTGTTTATTCAGGGCAGCATGGCCTGTTGGGAAGTTGGCCTTTAGCCTCTCCAACACCTAAGCATTAAGAAACTGATGTTTTGAGCTTAATTAAATTAATTTGTTGCTTTTCCTTTTGTTATTTATATGCAATTGAAAATGCATTGTTTGGAATATCAGTCACTACCCGTAAAGGACTTTGCTATGGGGCTACAGACAAAGAAAAGGACTAAAGACTGTGTAAGGTTGATTGGACTGCCTTAACTCATTTGGATTACTTTTTGTTTTTTCCTTTTTCTCTTTACTTGGATTATTCATCATACCACACCACTTAGACATTCATAAGACTGGGACAACTCCTCATTAAGCCCTTCAGATAAGACATTTTTTGGACTGTTTATTGCTCTCTCTCAACCCAAAGTCGTGTTGGTTTCTCCAGAAATTCTGTTGCTTGTTTGTTTGTATTTTTCGTGAAATTGTTGTGCCTTTTCCAGTGCATTGAGCTAAAGTGATTGCAGTGCTACTGCACTACTGTTTTCATGTTGTTGGTTTATGTTTACTATTCATGCTAATCAATTTGCTAATTTGTGTTGATGAAATACACTACTACTGTTGTACATATATGAATTTGATTTGGTTTTGTTATCTGATGCACTTATATTCTTATAATACAAGGTTTTCTGGTTTTCATTCTCATTTCAAAGACTCTTTTGTGTGATTTATGGCTTAAGCTATTGCTAGAGGAAACCTTTCTTTAATCTAATATAGCTGTGTTTAAAAAGAAAGACTTGAGACTGTTATACAGTGGTGGCCCATATGGGGAACTTACATTAATAGTTTATTGTTTCATTAAATAATCATTACTGCCATGGCCGACCTCTTCTCAGGGACAGGTGGAGAGCTCAATTTCGAACCTGAATTCACTGCAGGACCGTTCGTCACTAGAAGAGAACCCATCCAAGAACTCATCACCACCTTCAGTGAACTCTACATAGACTCTGAAGGAGATCACGAGTCAGAAAGTGGAAGCTATTGCAGGGATGACATCTGTGACAATTTTCCTCCTCCGCCAGTAACGATTACGGAGCATGATGGTGAAACAATTGCTTTAAGACTCACACAAAGAGTTACTTCACTTGAGGGGCAACTGGCAGATTGTCTGAAGAAGGCGAGTGAATGTGTTACAGAAGATGAAGTCAGATGCAGAGCTGTGGAAGTTAAGCTGAATTATTGCCTGGAAAGGGAATGTGCACGGGTCAAGAAGGTGTTGGATGTAAGCATCCAGCATCTGGGGAAGTCAGTAGTGGATTGCCTTACCAGACGTGATGCCCAGATTGACAAAAACTCAAAGCTTGTACACCAATGATGTCCATGCCACCACAGTTTCCTCCAAGCTCACTTCCACCCTGCCAGTCTCTCAAGTCTCCAACAAAAACTTAAACATCCAGAGAAGTTATACTTCCTTACTACCCACAGACAATATTCCAGTCATTCCCTACTGTCCTCCCATCAATGTCAGGTTCCCATGATTTGGTGAGTGTGCAGGTGACGACCCTGTCTCCTTCACTGAAAGGTGCAAAGAGTATTTGGATTTATGTCCCCTTTGTGATGTAGAGGTGTTAGCCACCCTTACCTCTGTGTTGAAAGGAACTGCTGAAGATTGGTGGTTGGCAGAGAGGAGAAATGTAAGTTCTTGGGAGCAGTTCAAAGAAGCCTTTCTGCGATCATTCTTGACTGATAATTACGAAGCAGAAACTGCAAGATGGCTTTTGGAAAGGAGACAAGGAGCCCATGAAAGTATCCGAGATTTCACTTTACAGTATAGAGCCCTGTGTCTGAGATGCAAGAGTGATATGCCTGAAAAGGAGATTGTTCGAGCCATCCTGCACAACTGCAATCCCAATCTAGGTAGTTTGCTACAAGGCACAGTGAAGGATGTAAGAGATTTGTTGAGGATTGGAAGGCAGATAGACCGAGACTTTGAGGAAACCAAGTGCTATTGGAGCAGCATTAACTCAGAGTCACAAATTAGGAAAATGCAATACATCAGAAGCCCAGTCACCTACAGCCAATACCCATACCATACAGTCAGTACAGCTTGACTCCAGAACCAGTAAGCAGGATTTGAAGATGATCTCTTTACCTGTTCTTCTGCATGGCCTGTATTTCCAAGCAATGGTAGATTCTGGAAGCAACTTCTCTTTGTTCCAGGAATCCCGCTGGAGGCAGTTAAAACCCAAAGAGTGTTGGAAGTCCAGTGGAGGGCAGAACTTCATGCTGGCCAATGGACAAGCACAGACTGAACTGGGAGGGTGAGCTGCAAGGAAGAAATTTGCGGTAACCTTTTATGTGATGAGAGATACTGATCTAACTCTTCCTTTGATCTTGGGAATGGATTTTCTGATTTCTTCTGAGATCATACTGGATTTCAAAAGAGCCCAGTACACCTTGCCTTCAAAGATAGATGGTGATTAGGAGGTATATCCATTCATTCTTTTAATTATCTTCTCTTCCCCGTTTACACTTCTGTCTTGCTCTGCTTTCAGCTCAAGAGTCATCGGACACCACACAGTCAATATGGCAACTAGTCCTAGTGGCTGACACAACAGAAGAGTAAGTCTTTGTTAGAAGGGTTAATGAGAGAATGGCCAAATGTTTGCACCAATGAGATCAGACACGCCAAAGTCATCAAACATTCCATCATCACTTATGACTAAATGCCTGTCAGGAAAAGACCATACTGTGTTTCACTGGAAAAGCAACGGATCATTGACCAAGAAATTCAAGATATGCTATCTAAAGGGATTATCCGTCCTTCCATCTCTCATTGGGCCTCTCCCGTAGTTCTAGTACAGAAGAGTGATAAGGGTAAGTTCTTGGCAATGGAGGAGTCCAGAGACAATGAAAACAGATCAGTAAGTCTCTTTAATTTGTTGCTTTTCAACGACGGACACTCAACGGATGGTAACCGTCCTTAACATAAATGTAAATTCACTCTGTGTGATGAAAGCACTCTCTTTCCAGTCGTTCTCTCCCCATACTGATGCTCTGACGTGCCTTTTGAGGTCTCCCTCTGCCATCACTATAATTAGAGACAGGTGTTAGATATCATCACAACCCAGGCGACAAGCCTTACCACTCTCCCTCTCCCACAGACAGACACATGACCACACCCCCCCATGCCACAAGAAGATGGTGGTATCAGGTTCTGTGTTGACTACAGGGGTCTTAATGCGAAGATGCACTTGGATTGCTAACCTATGCCTCAAATCCAGGAGATCCTAGAATCGTTGCATTGAGCCACAGTATTCAGCACACTAGACCTCAAAAGTGGTTACTGGTAAGTGGACATGGAACCAGTTAGTATCCTTAAGACAGCGTTTATGACCTCCTCAGGTCTCTTTAGCTTCTTTGGCTCCCATTTGGTCTCAAAAATGCTGCAGCTTCTTTTCAGAGGTTGGAGTCCGTGTTGAAAGACTTCAAGAGTAAATGTTGTTTTGTCTACATTAATGATATTGTTGTGTATTCCAGAGATGAAGCAGAACAACTGAAAAACCTCACCCAAGTCTTCAGTTGTCAGCATAAGGCAGGTCTCACCTTAAACCTAAAAAAGTGTGACCTGATTCAGCGATCCCTCACCTTTTTGGGACATTTCATGTCTGGAGGAGGTATGAAGATGGATCCAGCCAAGGTGAGAGTGGTGAGGGAGTTCCCTACTCCACAGTCCCTTAAGGACGAGCAGAGATTCTTGGACCTACCAGGATGGTACCATCGATTTATTCCCTGTTTCTCAGAGTGAGCGGCACCCCTACACACTTTACAACAAAAACTCTACTTGGACCTGGTCAGAAGACTGTCGGAAGGATTTTGATGACATCAAGCAAGCCTTAACCGAAACTCCTGTTTTGTCTCCCCCTGATTTCAGCAAACCATTCAAAGTCTAGACTGACACCAGTGAGAGTGGTCTGGGAGCGGTGTTGACCCAGGAAGCAGAGGGTGAAGAACATGTCATTGCATATGCCTCCAGATTTCTCCATGGTGCTGAAAAATCATACTTGATGTAATGTCTGAGAAAGTGTGTTTGGCCATCCTCTGGGCTATTGAAAAGTGGAGACCTTACCTGGAGGGACAATGCTTTGATGTAGTCACAGACCATGCTGCCTTAAATTGGGTCTTCAACCATCCCAAACCCTCTTCCAGACTAACACACTGGATCATTCGACTGCAGGGCTTCGAATTTGTGGTAAATTATCTCAAAGGCCAGTGCAATGTGGTGCCAGATTTCTAGATGCAGGGGTGAAACAACGGCTCTAGGAGTGCTCGCTGTCTGCAAAGCCTCAAAAGCATCTATAGTCCCGTCAACCTTCCTGTCTGTTGGGCAGAGCTGGAAGATGACCAACAATGTGACCCCGAGGTCAAAGAACTAGCTTCAAAAGCCACCTCTCAAGCCAATTCCCAGCCCAACAGAGTGCAGTATGTTGTAGAGAATGGATACCTGTTCCATAGTGTGTCTGACAAGTCACAAGGGCAGAAGCTACAACTCATCATCCCAAAATGCCATAGAGGAGAACTTCTGAGGTTTGCTCATGACAGTCCATTGAGTGGACACTTTGGTCATCTGTAGACCCTCCTCTGCCTACTGGAAGTGGCTTACTGGCCTAGCTTACAAAGTGATGTGTGGAAGTATTGCGAAGACAGCCAGGTATGCCAGAAATACAAACCTTAAATCACCAATCTGTCAGGACAGTTGCAGTCAACTCCTGTGGTAGAGCCAGGGCACATGCTTGGAGTGGACCTGATGGGACCATTTCCCAGAAGTAACAAGCAAAATGAATACCACCTTGTGGTGGTGGACTATTACTTAAAATAGATTGAATTGTTCCTGATGCGGACAGCGAAAGCCCCTAAAATGGCACAGATCCTGGTGGATGAGATATTCACCCATTTTGGTACCCCTGCTTATCTGGTGCTGGATCGCGGAGCGCAGTTCACATCCCATCTCATCACTCTGGTATGCCAGCAATAATGAGTTGTTAAAAAATTAACCACCACTTACCATCCTCAAACCAGTCTCACTGAGTGGGTTAACCAAACCCTCAAGTCCATGATAGCTTCCTATGTGGAAGATCACCACCGTCACTGGGACCGTTGGCTGGCAGAATTCAGATTTGCTATCAATTCTGCTTGGCATGAGAGTACTGGTTTCACTCCTGCAGAAGTTGCACTCGGACGTAAGCTGAAAGGACCTCTGGAACGATCAGTGCCAAAACCACCTAACCCCGACAGTCCTACCTATGAGCTGCTGAAGAGGCAGGAGGATCTGTTGCAAACCGTCAGGGAGAATGTTGGAAAAGATCAACTAAAGCAAAGATGGTGTTACAACCAGAAGACAAGGCAAGTGTTCTTTCAGGAAGGAGACCTGGTCTGGGTTAGGGCTCATTCTTTGTCCAGAGCAGAAGGTCATATGGTTAAACTGGCAGCTAAATGGAAAGGTGAGAATTTGCAGAAGTTAGGTCCTGTGAATTACTCTGTCATGTTTCTAGGTACCCCTCAGGTTATAACACTTATGTTCAAAATCCTGTGGGGAAGTTGGCCTTTAGCCTCTCCAACACCTAAGGCTTAAGAAACTGATGTTTTGAGCTGAACTAAAGTGATTTGTTGCTTTTCCTTTTGTTACTTATATACAATTGAAAATGCCTTTTTTGGAATATCCATCACAACCCGCAAAGGACTTTGATATGGGGCTGTAGACAAAGAAAAGAACTAAAGACTATGTGTGAGGTCAATTGAAATGCCTAACCACATTTGGATTACTTTTTGATTGTTCCTTTTTCTCTTTGCTTGGATTATTCTTCATACCACAATACTTGGACATTCATAAAACTGGGACAACTCCTTATCAATCCCTTCAGATTATTATTTTTTTTTTTTTGACTGTTTATTGCTCTCTCTCAACCCAAAGTTTCTTCAGAAATTCTGTTGCTTGTTTGTTTGTTTTTTCCTGAAATTGTTGTGCCTTTTCCAGTGCATTGAGTTAAAGAGATTGCAGTGCTACTGCACTACTGCTTTCATGTTGCTGGTTTATGATTACTATTCATGCTAATCAATTTGCTAATCTGTGTTGATGAAACACTACTACTTTTGTACACATTTCAGCAATCATATACGAATTTGGTTTGGTTTTGTTATCTGATGCACTTATATTCTTATAATACAAGGTTTTCTGGTTTTCATTATCAATTCAAAGATTCTTTTTTATGATTTATGACTTAAACTATTGTTAGAAGGAACCCCCCCCCTTAATCTAATATAGCTGGGTTTAAGAAGAAAGGTTTGAAACAGTTATAGCAAGATATCATTTTGAAGAAGCATGCAAAATTTGGTGGAGATTGGACATTAGGTGGTGTATACAATACATACAGTATATTATTCAACATCCACTTGCTTGATCTGCACAAATTAGGTGTCGTTTTGAAGCGTAGATCTTTACAATGAATATAGCTGATCTGACCTATTCTAAAATACTGCTTTTAAATTTGCTGATAAATTACAACGGTTCCATTTTTAATAATTTGCAAATTTGCAATCACAACAATCATTAAAAAAAAGCCAGTAAAAAGATTTAAAAAAAAAGATCTCACAGCCATGTGTTATATATCTTTGGAAAGGTCTTGTTTGTAGAATATAACAAGCAAATTTGTTTAACTCAGAGACCATACTACAGTGAGTATTAGTGTGTGAAATTCACATGTAAACATAAAAAAAGCTAAAACAGCATTTCCGTCACATTTTGGTTTATTACTTCATGAAAAATAAACATGATAGAAAATGACATACCAGAACTTACAACAGGTGATCCTGAGAAAACAAATCCTCATTCGACGTCATACGATTAGTAAATCCAGAGAAATTAGAGTGTCCTGACGTAACAGCTGAATAGCGTAAATGGCGTCTCTGTAGCAACACTTTTCTCTGGGAGCAATTCACTGAAACAGGATCCTTCACATCATAGATGTGTCAGATCGTTCTCACTGGATCTCTAGAGGGTGTCACCCTGTGTCCGAAACCGCATACTGTCACGGTATGTACTGTATTTGATGAAGGACGTATTTATCTTCTGGCAAAACAGTACATACTTTTAGGTATGCATGTGAGTAGTATGAATAGATTTCGGACATGCTTCATCCGGGGATGTGGGCATTGTCTCATGACCCGCATATATGACGTAAGAACAACTATCTGCTCTGATTTTGTTAATCAAGCACCATTTAAGCACAAGGAACAGTTATCTTTGGATATATAGCACTTACAGTTGAGAAGAGCTGTCTGACTTGCGGTTCACGGCCATTCTTTTAAATCCATCATTTTGAACGTGACATTGCCTCAGTTCCCGAGGGATTATGGTATCGTTAAGTGTCCAGTCGATCATCCGGGTTGCATCCGAAACCAGGAAAATGCTGCCTCCGGAGGCTGTATACAGAGGTAGGAAGGGATCAAGGCATGTCCGAATCCAATGTTTGTGTCACATCCTGTTTAGCAAGATACCTTAATCAGATCGATTTTTGAAGATAGCATAGATTTATCCTTCGCTGCCTATGAAATCCCACAATCCTGTGCTCGCGAATCCACGGCGGTTGAGATGAAGAAAAAAATGGTGGCCGAAGAGGCAGTTGATAGACAATTTGTGTATAAATGTATTTATTTATTCACTTTTTACAACTTTTCCATTTCTAGTGAGAAAGTAGTATTGTAGTTATTTAATATACACTTGGTTATCGCCAAAACTCTTGATTTTGTTCTAGATTATTAGACCATTGTGGTTTGGTTGGATGAATGAAGCAGACGCTTTACCTTTAATGGACACCAGATGGCGTTAATCAGTTTCTAGTAACCTAGCAACATTTTGCTACCTCAGTAGCCTGTCTGAAACCAGTTTCTGGAGGTACCTCCGTACGCAAACGCTGTCTGTTAATCATTGACTAATAGGGCTGCGAGGCAACAAGACAGCTACCTTTGGTATCGGAGGCAGCCCGCACTTCAGAATCTAACTGGAAATAGTATGTCATCAGGGTACTTCTCGCTTACTGCTTCATGAATACTGTGGATTCGGATATATTACTCCTCTGGCATACTGTTGGCATACTATATAGTAGGGAAGTATGGATATTCGGACATAGCGTCAGATTCCATATTTGGACAAGTCACGTGTCCCCACACAACCAGAGCACACATACATAAACTACACACGAGTGCACTCAACACATTTTTGGAGTGATGGAATAAGATAGCAAGGTGAGGTGACAATGGATCAGAAGACACTCAGTTATTCTATTTTAATGTTCAATAAAACACATGCATTATGGTTTGGAGAGGTTTTTGGGACACTTTGATAAATAAAAGTCCACCTTGACAACCACTGTTCCATATGCAACAACACTGGATTACTTCATCCTATACAAAAAAATTATAATAAAAAAGCCTAGTATAGCTGACATGTTGGAGAACAACACCAAAGTAATTATTATTTTTATTTTTTTACCTTCCATACTTGCTGTCTAATAGGTATAAAGTCAAACTGAATAATAACTGAACATTTTATTTTTAGCTCTCCGGTCTTAGTTTTGTGAGCAGTGTTGTAGCATGAGAGTCTCTGAGCGGGATCCAAATATATTTTCTTCAAATTTGGAAAGTTTTCTAAAAAATGATACAATGTAATTGATGTTTTTTGCCTTTTTTTTTTAATTTTCTTTCTTATAAGCTCTTATTTTGGGTATTCTTATATGTATTCTGGGTGTAAGGGGTTAAACGGGTATACAAGACAACAGAAAATAAATGCATACATAGAGATCTCCACTCATTTAAACCACACTGATCTAAGGCTCAACTAAATCTGAGAGGAGACAGGTAAGAACCACATGCATTTCTCTTTCAAACACTTTTAGTGGAACACAGGCGTGAATGTTTGAAGGACAGTTCCAATCTGGATACTGAACACTTATTCAGTGCTTATTCATTAGGTGAACATTTCTTGTTGTATTAATGCTAAACCCTGACTCACAAGCTGAAAAAGGGACATTGTACTGACTATAAGTCATGTAGAACTGATGGGGTCCTCTATACTACACTGGCAATGATTTTCCTCAATCCAAAGGAGGCTAAGACATAACATAATTTCTCCATACACTTAGATGCTGTGTTGTATTCTTAATTCTTAGGTCAGGATGGACATGCCTGTGATTTTGTTGCTCACACTTTTGTCTGGGCTGTGTGTCTCTGGTTTGACAGGCAAGTATAAGATGGTACTAGTGGTACTACTCAATTTTTACTATAGGGGCCATTCTGGGGCCAGTTGTGCTTTCGGCAGGGCAAATATGTTATGTATATGAGTAGATGACTCATTTAGCATTTTAGACGTCAATATGACAACATTCACAACCAATTTTACTTCCTTATGGAACAGGATATTCAATGAGAAAATGTGAGGTTCAGAGCAAGTTATTTCATTTTGATTAAAGATTTAGTGGAAAACCTTTTTTTAAGAATAAGATGCACGGATGAATCGTTCATTCACAATAAGATCAGCAACATGCAATAAGAATGTAAAAAGGGTCTTTTTTCACGATGAACAGAGAATGCTGCTCTCGGACTCAACGCTGTCCCCAGTCTTCCACAAGTGAATCCATTGCAACAGCCGAAAAGGCTACAGATGGTAACAAAGAATCAGACTACAAGAAGTTCTCATGCAGTCACACTAGAGTTGAGACAAATCCCTGGTGGAGAGTGGACTTGATACATGTCTACAGGGTAACCAAGGTTACCATCACTAATCGTGGGGACTGTTGTGCAGAGCGGATATATGGTGCTCAGATCCGTGTTGGCAACAGCCTGATTAACCATGGCAACAACAATCAGCTGTAAGAGTTGTCTCTCTCTCTTTCTCTTTCTTTAATGCTGCAGCATCATTAGGTTTGAAATGAACATTTACCTGCAACCACAGCAACAATACAAACACGAATGTTAAAAGTAAATTTAGTTTAAAAAATCTGTTTCTTTTGGGCACTTTCTATCCTCTGAGAGTAACCTGAACAGAGTGCAGCTCCTCATTTTTTACTCATTGACTGGTAACACTTTTTACCTTGCAGCTTACTGACACTATTTACCACCCCAGACACTATTGTACATAAAACTAGATGACACACATACTAAGGTAACATGTTGAGCTAAACAAACATCTTAAAATCTGAGATTTGTTGTGAAGGTCAGTTAAGTTGAACTTGAATTAATAATTTATTTATCATGGATGTGACGACTTGAGGATTGTGGTAAAGGTGTGGATAATAAAAAAAATAAAAAATGCAGGCTTTCATGGTTCAAACAGTTCTACTCTAATCATATTTTTTGAAGAAAGTCTGTGCTTAGTTTTTGCATAAAAGCATGTCACTGTCAGATGTACTGTTTATACAGTACAGTGCTACAGTATGTGCCTTTTGTCATTTCTCTGTGTCTCTCTCTGTCTGTCTCTGTGTATCCACAGGGTTGAAGTAATTTTGAGCATGCCATTGGGAGCCACAAAAACATGTTTGTGTTTACGCCTATTAGTGGCCGATATGTCAACAATTATCTTCCTGGGGACGTTAAAATTCTCACTTTGTGTGAGGTTGAAGTATTTGCAGGTGAGATAGAAGTATTTACTGGTGAGATAAAAGAAGGAACACAGAGAATGTGGTGTGTGTATGTGTATGTGTGGACTGTGTGTAAATTGCCTTAATAATTTAACTTAATAATAGATTAAGTGGGATGAGATGAAGTTACACCACAGTCCTCTGATATCCTAGGAAGAAAAAGAGATGGAATAAAATAAGGATTAAAACACTTGTTTTCAGAGTGTTGCATCAACTTATAGTCAGTGTACTTTTTGCTGTTATTCAAAAGATTTTCAATAAACATCTTAGTCTTTGAATTTAAATTGTGTCAGTGTATGCTCTATGAGATGGTGCTGTATTGGTACAAGATCTGGGCTAGTAGTCCAAAAGTCCTAGGTTCAAACCCTTAAAGGTGCAATCCATGAACTGGAGGGATGCTGAGATTCTCATTCTCCTATGTACCATTGCCAATTAAACTTTCCCTTTAGAAACTGAGCTGTAAATTGCTTAAAGTCAGGGTCAGAAATTAATCAGGGCAAAAAAAAAATAAATAAATAAAAAAAAAAAAAGCGAAAAAATATATAAAAAAATACATTACAAAAATATGCTATTTTAATCTGTTAACTAACATTTGATAAATTGATAAATATCTCACCATATAAATTTGGTGACAGCACCACCTATTGGTCAAAAGTTATAATTAATTTTATTTAAATTTAAGCACTTACCTATGTTTTTTATGCTGATTTTTTTCTCCCCAATTTGGCATGCCCAATTCCCAATTCGCTCTAAGTCCTCGTGGTGGCATCTTATCACGTGGCTTGTTGAGCGTGTTACCACAGAGACATAGCGCTTGTGGAGGCTTCACGCTATTCTCCACGGCATCCACGCACAACTCACGACGCGCCCCACCGAGAGCGAGAACCACATTATAGTGACCACGAGGAGGTTACCCCATGTGACTCTACCCTCCCTAGCAACCGGGCCAATTTAGTTGCTTAGGAGACCTGGCTGGAGTCACTCAGCACACCCTCAATACAAAGCGTCAATACTTGCTGAGCTACCCAGAACCCTATGCTGATGTCCAGTGACACTTCCGTACATGCCGTTGGCGTGCTTGGCCCCTGTAATATGCATATTTGGTTTTATTCTCTGTCATTCGCTTTATTTTGACTTCTTTTTAAATTCCACCATATCCTCCCCTTTGCTTTGGGCATCTTGAAACGGGTCACTAAAGTGTTGGTGTGCACTTAGTTTTATTAAATTTTTTTCTTGTTACACAACTGAAACATATATTGGTATGATATTGTTAGGTTAATTATTTATAACCATACAGGATGTTTCCTTTAATGCCACACCCCAGTTCGATCCACATTTTACTGCCTCAACAGCCTCCACCCCTTTACGATTATGGCCTTTCCCATTATTATCCATTGTACCTCATTTCTGTACTATATTTAATGACATTGTTCCTGCTTCTTACAGACTCTGAACCCTGTCCATGTCACCCACATGTTTATCTAAAGTGCCTTCTTACCTCCAGAGTGGCAACATGGACAGAAAGCAGGAAGTGTTGACATTCCCCCCAAAATTACACATAATGAGAGTTGTTGAGTGGTCACGTCTGGAACATTCGCTCTATGACTTCCTTTAGTAAGTACATGGTCTTCTTTGCTACTGCCACATTGTAGTGTGGGGACAGAATAAGGGTCACCAAAGGTCATGTGTGTGTCCAGTGATACAGTCGATGTGATTGAATTTATGGTTACTGCTTTATTACTTTTTTTTATGCAGTATGTATGTTGTGAAGATTATGCAAAATATGCTGTTATGGAATACCCATGTTGACCTACTACATTTGCTAAAATGTGCAGTACACCACAGAACAAGTGTTTTACACAAAAGCTAAATGCCACTGAATGCTGAATTAATCATACAACATGGTGAGGTCATATAATTTATAATTATAATAATTATAATATAATTATAATTTTCTTTATTTATCACACATTATACATTTGCACATATACAGTGAAATTCTTCTTTTTCACATATCCCAGCTAGGCTGGGGTCAGAGTGCAGGGTCAGCCATGATACGGCGCCCCTGGAGCAGATAGGTTCAAGGGCCTTGCTCAAGGGCCCAACAGTGGCATCTTGGCGGTGATGGGGCTTGAACCCCCGACCTTCTGATCAGTAACCCAGAGCCTTAACCGCTGAGCCACCACTGCCCCATATGACTGCAATGTTACAATTGTACCAATTAATGTTTGACGACCATCCAATATATAATGTCCTATTTTGAGCTTGATAGATCACTATTCACTTTCATTATGGCAAATAAGGCCACATCCACACTATGTTTTCGTTTGAAAACTCATCTTTTTCGCTACGTTTTGGCCTTCCATCCACACTGAGATGGTGTTTTCGTCAGCGAGAACGGAGCTTTTTGAAATGTGTCTCCCAAGTGGATACATTTGAAAACGTTGTCTTTACGTTGTAGTGTGGACTGGGAAAACTTATATATCTGAAAACGATGACATATTTCTTGTCATGTGACACAGTCATGTGATCCATTCAACCAAAACAATCAAGATGGCTGCCCATGTTATAGCTGCGCTGTTGTTCCTGATATACACTTTGATAGTGTTGTTAAAGATAAATGCTACTTTGTACAACCTTTACATTGCATTCCTTCAAAGACGACTGGAAGTTTACTTGGAATTGGTGTCTGACGGCAGAATACAAGGACAATTGCGTTTCAGACCGATAATGCAACTGCGATTTTTTTGTATGAACGGTAAGGGGACTTTCATACGTTTCAGTGTAGATGAGCAACTTTTGGAAAACACTTGAAAATGGCAGTGTGGACGGAGAGCATTTAGAAAACGAAAACACAGTTTCTAATTAATGTAGACGTAGCCTAAGACAATTCACTTTTCTGTTCCGTCATTAGGTTAAGTAAACAATAAAATCATTTTCATTTAATGCTAAGTCATAACTAAGTATTGACAGTGCCCATGAGCTTATCCAAATGCCTCTGGAAATTTATGAGAACATACAGTATAATGCTTTAAGGTTGTGAGTGTGTCTCTGAGGTTTTAAACATGTCAGTGAGGTATTGAGCATGCCCCTTGGCTATCTGCGGTCACTCTGTTTCCCCCTGTTGCAGTCTGGTGTCTGGGCACTGAGGGGTTTTGGGCAAGCCTGACACAAATTCTCACAGTGGGCAGGTGCCAGCATGGTCAGCTGCGGTCCAGAGGTAATCCACAGTGAATTCCAGCAGCGGAGATCACAGGGCTAGCATACTCTCTCTCCATCTATCAATCACTCAGTATTTCTCTCTCATTTACTTTCCGAATGTATTCTTTTTATCCCACTTTTTCATTTCCTTGTTTTACTCTCCTTTCAGCATTTTCTATTCATTTTGTTTTTCTTCAACTTCAATCTAGTTTTCTCTCTCTATCCCTCCTACCATTTCTCTCTCTCTCTCTCTCTCTGAAGGTACCATCATGTGCTCTTGTCTGTGGTGGAATAGAGGAGGTGCGCCATTTAGCCAGTGAAACATTTCATCTGCTCTCATTCCTTTGCCTTAAAACATTCAACACTTTAACTAAAGGATTTTAGAAGAAAGGATGAAAGAAACAGCGTGTGTCTCCCCTTATTCATAGAGAAGCTGTTTCTCAGCCTCTTCCTCCTTTTCTCCATCCCTCTGGTTGTTCACGGGATAAAATTCCTCTTTCTCAAACATGTTTTTGGGAGGCAAAATTTGATTCTGAGAGGCAGCCTCAGAATCAGATTTATATAATGTCCAATTCATGTGTCTTTCAAATCAATATCTTGAGTACAAGTATTATTTTAAAGTACTCAAGCACTCATTCAAGTCTGTGGCTTTAAAAGTCATATACTGTAGGTCTATGTTCTGCTAAACAGTTCATAAAATGTGTAAAAAAAAAAACAAAAAAAAAACATATTCATTATGTGAAAAACAAATATATATGTATATATATTTATATATATATATATTTGTGTACACTACTAACACTTGTGTAGAAAATACTATCTAGCTATCATGTTACATCTAATATCCATTGAAACTGTCAGGTATGCTTATATGTTCTTATTTATAACTTGTAATATGTGGGTGTCACTTTCAAATAAACTCTTAGGTTAAGAGTACTTAACAAAACTAATAAACTGTAGTCTGTAAAGTGTTTTTATTTATTTATTTATTTATTTATTTTATTTACTATAACCATATTTTATATATGTATAAGTATTCAGTATTTTTGTTCCATAATGTGCTTTTTTCTCTGGTTAGTAGTGATTTGTTTTTTCCTGCTAAGAAACTAACTGAAATGACCTGATATATCGATAGAAAAAGCCAGAAGTAAAAGCCTGAGAAAAACAAAATATATTCGATATTATTATGGGAAAACTCTGTTAACTTGGCCAGCATCTGTGAAGAGCATCACAATCTAGCATGGTTGCAGTCAATATTTGCAGTTTAAAAATATGTGTTTAAATGCATAAATGTGTTTATGTTCAGCAGCAAAATATATTTACAGTGCAAATTATGACTTGTGCTGTTCACACATCAGCATTTCACTGTAACACCAGAAATGTCCCACCACCTTTATGGAAACTGAAAATATGATTGGTTAGAGAAAATCCCATCCTGGCTGAGACAATGTTCTGACTAGTTGTTCAGCTGAGTCAGACTGTCTGTCTTGCCCATGCCTTCAGTTGAGCACTCCCACGGCTCTGCGCTTGGAGACAATTTTTGTATACTTTAAAAAAATAAATAAATACAGAATTCACTTATTAGTGCTGTGGCATTGCCTCAGTAGTTTGAAAAATGATGAAAAGCCAGCAAGTTGTTCTGGTGACACTGGTCACATATCATTGCTCATGTTAGGTGGATATACGTAAAATCACTAGAAAAAAAGGTGGGCATATGCCATATGCTTGCATATGCCCTAGACTACACTACTGCTTTAGTTCAATTTTTAGGTGAAATTAATTTTCTTATAGAGCACAGGCCTGGTACTGTACCCTTTTAGGGCAATACACCTTTTAATGTTTAGTTTGACTAAAACATGATCATGCACTGTTAGCATCTGTCTTTGGGTACATTGTTAATAAGCAAAGTATGTGCTGAATCCAACCTTATATTAGTGTTGGTGTCATGACATTTTTTTAATGGCCTGTTCTGGTATGATAAAAACAACATAAGGTAATTGTAAACAGCAATTGTAGAAGATGCATCAAGGAAATAAAAGAAATGAGAAGCAAGAGGGCACGAGTACACTATTCATGTTTGTGGAAATGTTTAATTTTTGCATTATATTTGTGAATAAAAAGACTTTGGAAACTGCTGCCTTGTGGCTAGTCCCATTCACACCATGCATCTGATACAAACAGCATGCAAGAATATAATATTAACATTTTTATTTATTTATTTATTTATTTATTATTATTATCGCCCAAACACTATTTACAAAGTCTGGTGCTGAATTTTCATTATTATTTAAAAATGTTTAGATACCTGCGTGAACTGTTTAAAAAGAGATTGATTTTCATGTCAGATGTGCTGTGAAGACCCTAACCCCTAACGCTAGCCCCAACCTACATCAAATACATTGATATTTTTAGAGGTATATAGACTGACTGGTTTAAGCTTTTCAGATAAAAGAAAAACAAAAGTGTTGGCATTTTATATTCAAGAGTCCTGTATGAGTCTTTTATTTGACTATTAAAGTCAAACAAAGCACCAAACTGCCTTACATCTGCATATAACCATAAGAAAATGGGTTTACAGTATTTTGTTACTCTATTAACTGATTTGGTACATGTAATAACCACACGTTATAAGCATTTGTAAGGCATTAGTGAATAATTTATTCACATTCTATAAAACATTTTTCCTACTTTACCAAGTGTTTTCACCATATATAAAGCATTGTTCCTACATTACCAAGTTTATTAAGCATTTATGAAACATTTTTCCTATATTCCTACACATTATAAAACATTTGTAAAGCATTAGTGAATTGTTTATTCACATTCTTTAAAGCATTGTCCCTACATTACAAAGAGTATTTACTATTTTATAAAGCAAACAGTAGTTCCTACATTACCAAGTTTATTCATAATTTACAAAGCATGGTTTTACATAACTAAGTTTATTCACCATTTACAAAGCATTGTTCAACCATTGCTAAGTTCATTCACCATTTATTAAACATAGTTTCTACATTACCAAGTTAATTCACCATTTATAAAACATTGGTCCTACATTACTACACATTATAAAGCATTTTTGAGGCATTAGTGAATTGTTTATTCACATTCGAAAAAGCATTGTTCCTACATTACCAAGTTTATTCACCATTTATAAAGCATGGTTCCTGCTTTACTGAGTGTTTTCACGATTTATAAAGTAATGTTCGTACAATACCAAGTTTATTCACCATATATAAAGCATCGATCCTCCATTGCTAAGTTCATTCACCATTTATTAAACATTGTTTCCACATTACCAAGTGTTTTACCATATAAAAAGCATTGCTCCTACATTACCAAGTTTATTCACCATTTATAAAGCATGGTTCCTGCTTTACTGAGTGTTTTCACGATTTATAAAGTAATGTTCGTACAATACCAAGTTTATTCACCATATATAAAGCATCGATCCTCCATTGCTAAGTTCATTCACCATTTATTAAACATTGTTTCCACATTACCAAGTGTTTTACCATATAAAAAGCATTGCTCCTACATTACCAAGTTTATTCACCATTTATAAAGCATGGTTCCTGCTTTACTGAGTGTTTTCACGATTTATAAAGTAATGTTCGTACAATACTAAGTTTATTCACTATATACAAAGCATCGATCCTCCATTGCTAAGTTCATTCACCATTTATTAAACATTGTTTCCACATTACCAAGTGTTTTACCATATAAAAAGCATTGTTCCTACATTACCAAGTTAATTCACCATTTATAAAGCACTAATCCTAAATTTCCAAGTTTATTCACAATTTATAAAGCACCATTCCTACATTACCAAGTTCATTCTCCATTTATTAAGCATTGTCCCTACAGTACTAATACTTTAAATGGTTTTGTAGGATATTTCTCCTT
Source organism: Myxocyprinus asiaticus (assembly GCF_019703515.2). NCBI lineage: Eukaryota > Metazoa > Chordata > Actinopteri > Cypriniformes > Catostomidae > Myxocyprinus > Myxocyprinus asiaticus. Next base: position 24,181,327 of record NC_059390.1, on the reverse strand, counting down.
GTATCTTTTTTATTGTAAGACGAATATCAGTGGAAAAAGATGACTAGAGTTTTGTTGCAGAGGGTTTGTCAGTCATCTTGAATTATAGAATGTTGTCATCAAAAATATTGTTGGGTTTGATGTTTATAGACAGAAACCTGATCTTTATTGAGTTTGGATGAGAAACCCAAGCATGATTCATTGTGTGTGTGTGTGTGAGTGTGAATGTGTGTGTGTGTGTGTGTGTGTGTGTGTGTGTAGAAGCAGGGGATGCTGTCTTGAGTTAGATTCTCTATACATTTGTATACATCTTCATCCGAGCACACAGACTCATACTGTACTGTATCTCAATCACACTAAATTGATTTAATTTAACAGTATTTTAGATTTGAATGGACATGATTGCTTGAGTCATTCTCCTGATGAAAACACGGTCTCTGTTTTTTTTTTTCATGTCTGTCTGACGTTCAGTCTCTACCCACACTCTTTCTATTCATCCATCCATTTCTCTTTTAGCTTCCACAATCTCATTCTATTTGCTTTGGCACTCTATTCTCTTTTGCAATAAATAAATAAATAAGAATGGCTATTTTGGGTTTTGGATTGAGGAATCCTTTAGATTGATCTCCAAATACAGTGGGGTTCAAAAGTAATGGCTGTATTTAATCAGAGTTAAAAAGGCTAAAAGCATTTTCATTAGTGGCCTCAGACTTTTGGACCGCACTGTATCCAATCAGTAAGGATCTGTCCATTGCATGCTTCTATCGGCCCAGGGCTTGACCTACCCCAACACCCCCCACCCATCCTGCACACATTCGACAAGCTCAAACAAGGTGACGTAGCCCAGCTACAGGTTTGGGGTCTCTCGGTCTCAGTTTTTCTCAATCATGGTGGGTTTGTATAAAATGTCGGCTAATGCAGTGTGTTCTGGCGCCATTGCAGTGTGTGTATGAGTGTGTGTCAGTGGGTATGGTCGATAATGTGTTTATATAACATCCTTCACATTCCTACACTAAGAGCCTTTCCATTCTCCCACACTCCTTCAACCTAGACTCCATTCTCAAATGACATACACACACATACTTCATACACACTCCACTATTACATGAACAAACACACACAGCCTTATTACTTTGGTGCTATATTGTATATACAGTGCCTTATAGTTGTGTACACACACACACACACACATACACACTTTCACTGCACATACGTGGTCAAATCTGGGTGCCAGACGGCTCAAGAGGTGAAGAGCGTGGGTCGTTTTTGTTGTTTTGTCTCTTATTCCCGTCATCTGTCTATGTCACATTCCTCCTATCTGCATCCTTTCATAGTCACCATTTCAGACAGTTCTTAAGGCTTTCAGTGCATTTAAACACTTTAAACATAAACACTTTGAAAAATCACGAATGAGATTATCTTGGTGACGCTAGTGGTGGAGAAATTACTCGCTTCAGTTTATATATATATATATATATATATATATATATATATATATATATACATGGCAAACAGAAAACTCAAACACACACACACACACAAAAAAAAAAAAAAAAAAAACTCAGTATATCACATATATTATGGCCTTCTCTGCCGAAGGTGCAATACTATGCGCTCACTGTGAGTGTCTCCACACCATCAGCATGCGTTTCTCTGTGCCATGTAGAGGGGTCCACTCTCCGTTGTGTTCTGGAGAGAAGGAAGAAGCTCTTTGTGGGAATGCCAGCATTCGGCACTGCCTGCTTCCTGCCAATGCTTCTTCTCCATCTTGCCAGGGTTATGCTTTCCTCCTCCAAAATGTTGCCCCATATGTTGCTTTTCAATGGATGTTTTGCTCTCTTTTATTCACTCCATTTCAATCCATTTCTCTGTCTCTCTCTCTCAGTCTCTAGCAAGCAGAAAATTTCACTCCATTTGGTTCTATGGTGGCGTGGCAGTGGATGCTTACCCCATCTTAGCACTTTCTGGACTTTAGCCATGACAGAGGCTTTCTGGTCAGGAGCCATCTTGGATTCTAGCCACTCCCTGTTCATGATGCAAAACATTTCTGATTTTTATGAAAAAAAAATACAAAAATAAAAATAATATTCTCTAAAATGCTTGGTGCAATGGTAATGACAGCAGTCCTATGTTGTTGTATGGAAAAGACTTTCTACAAATTTCTCCTTTTTGTGTTCAACAAAGGGTGATAAAATTTATTTTATTCTGATAATCACTTGGAACGATTCAATCAGATCCGTGAACAAACTGTTCAGGGCTACATTTCCAGTACAACAACGTAGCTCACTGCTTAACCACTGTAGACATAAAAATAGAAATAAACTAGTTACTAGCAAGTCACAACTGTGTCCCAAAATCATAGAAACTAAAAAAGAATTGTGACGTCGCATTCACATGATTCGCCCTGTTTTTTAACACCACATGATAAACACTTGCTGAAAACGTCTTGTTTTGTTTTTAACTATAGCACTAAATGATACTTTATCCAAATGGTCCAGTAACATGAAAGTGCAACACGGCGCCGGGGAGATGCTGATGCTTCACTCCAGCTAGTTACGTGAATGCAGCTTTTCAATGGTCCCATTTGGGTTTGTTTAATACAGAAAATAGGGTTAAGAGGTCCTTTCTCCATCACTTTTATCATTGTCACGGAATTACTGTTGTGTGTGTTCGGAAAACCAGTTTTCAACTCGCAAGGAGCTGAATGAAATGTCAAATTGGTAAATGTATCAATTGTGATTAAGCAAATATAGCATGTTAAATGTTTTAAATTAATTGCATTGGTTAACATATTAATTTCGACAGCTCTATTCGTGATATGTTGCAGGGTCAGAAATTATCATCAATGCCCCCAAAAGTGAAATAAATAAATAAAATAATAATAAAAATGCACCAGTTTCTACACAAGGCTGCAATGCTTTTTTGAATGTTCGTCAGATCTATAGCTTCAGGAAACACCAAATCGTTGAATGTTAGTAACAATGCAACTTGTGACCATAGTTGGCTAACAATGCTTTTGGGAAATGCACACCAGACCGTTTATGTAAACCGGTTCATCCGATTAGTTGTAAAGATCCGACGCAAAAGAACACTGCTATCGTTTAGCAAACCCAGAAATGAAATATGGGTACAATGGGCCAAAGAAGTCAACGAGAACAAAGACAGGGTCAGGATTGTTCAAGTTCCACAAACACACACACACTTGCACGCTCATACATCCTCTAATCCTACCAATCCACAGCAGGGGTGTGACAGAAAACAGGGTGCCAAATATATCCACCTTCATTCCCCTTCTGATGTCTCAACAGCACTTCTCCCAGATCAGTATTCCACTTGTCACACAAGCAAATACACACATAAGGATCCATTCATCCCATTGTGTGTGCGTATTGTATGAACATCTCTCACACACTCTCCTGTCGGTGAGCTTTTTGCCCAAAATTAGGTCTTATTAAGCTCCTTTGGGGTTGAGAATAGAAGTTGTCACCGGGATGCAGGTAAGCCAACCGACAAAAAGTCGATGTCTGATGCTAAACAAACGGTTGACATCGCTCAGCTACAGTGCCGAATCCATGTCACTTCAAGTGTTTCTGACGCACATTTAGTATTCGACAAGAACACATTCTGAGCCGGCGAAAAACGGAGAGAGAATAGAAAGGTATTTATTAGAAATCTGTTTATTCTATTATTCCGACTACATCATCTTATTGTCACCTCAACAAGCTTAAAATTCCTGTCAGCGTTGGAGTCAGGCCTACTGCGATGACAGCAGGAAGGATATGTTTACCTTTCGCTGTAAATGAATGCTTGGGATGAATAACCTTTGATGGAGGGAAAGGTGCCTTATTAAATTTGATGAGGAGAAAAGTGTCTTAACATTTTATCTGAGACAGAGTGTATTTGTGTGCCTCTATCTGCTCTGTTACAAGCCTCTGTATCCCACGACACACTCGTTGCACCGATAACCAAGCTTCTGTGTGTGTATACATACCCTTTTTTTGTATGAAATGACGATTGTGTGGTTATTGTATCAATGTACATGTCACAATGAAAAAAAGCGTGTCAGTCAGGATGATGCGTTTGTGGAAGGATGTTGAGATTAAATTCTGGAATATTCTAATCCCAGTTTTGATTCTCATTGTATACTTTAAGTAGGTGTGCTCAGTGTCACATAATGGACATAAATCTGAGGCAAATAGACAAATGTTTAGGTGCAGCTTCGATTTAATTGAGGTTTACGTACATTTTAAAATATTGCATCAAGCTATCAAAAAGTTTCAATAAGACATGCAAATAAGATTACTTACAAGAAACATTTTCAATAAATCTTACAAGACTTATGGTCGTGATGAACTTTCAATTTGATTGCAACGTATTGTATTTGTTGCAAGGATGAAGGCAAGCAACAAATGTCAAGCATCGCTAATCCTAACCCTAAAAAAATAAAATAAAATGAAGCTTTAAGAAAAGTTATAAGATTCTTGGTTTTGTGAGTTTGTTTTCTGAGGTTTGCGACCAAGTCTCAGAAGGACATCAATGTGTAATAGGCTGTCGCATGCACTGGCGGCCAAAAGTTTGGAATAATGCTGTTTTAGAAGGAAATTGGTACTTTAATTCACCAAAGTGGCATTCAACTAATCACAAAGTATAGTCAGGACATTACTGATGTAAAAAAAAAAAAACAAAAAAAAAACAGCACCATCACTATTTTAAAAAAGTCATTTTTTATCACATCTAGACAGGCCCCATTTCCAGCAGCCATCACTCCAACACCTTATCCTTGAGTAATCATGCTAAATTGCTAATATGGTACTAGAAAATCACTTTCCATTATATCAAACACAGCTGAAAGCTATTTGGTTTGTTAAATTAAGCTTTACATTGTCTTTGTGTTTGTTTTTGAGTTGCCACAGTATGCAATAGACTGGCATGTCTTAAGGTCAATATTAGTTAAAAAATGGCAAAAAAGAAACAGCTTTCTCTAGAAACTCATCAGTCAATCATTGTTTTGAGGAATGAATGCTATACAATGCTTGAAACTGCCAAAAAACTGAAGATTTCATACAAAGGTGTACACTACAGTCTTCAAAGACAAAGGACAACTGGCTCTAACAAGGACAGAAAGAGATGTGGAAGGCCAGATGTACAATTAAACAAGAGGATAAGTACATCAGAATCACTAGTTTGAGAAATAGATGCCTCACATGTCCTCAGCTGACAGCTTCATTGAATTCTACCCACTCAACACCAGTTTCATGTACAACAGTAAAGAGAAGACTCAGGGGTGCAGGCCTTATGGGAAGAGTTGCAAGGAAAAAGCCACTTTTGAAACAGAAAACAAAAATAAAAGGTTACATTGGGCAAAGAAACACAGACATTGGACAACAGATAATTGGAAATGAGTGTTATGGATCTTAACCCCATTGAGATTTTGTGGGATCAGCTAGACTGTAAGGTGCGTGAGAAGTGCCCGACAAGACAGCCACATCTATGGCAAGTGGTACAGAAAGCGTGGGTTGAAATGTCACCTGAGTATTTGGACAAACTGACAGCTGGAATGCCAAGGATCTGCAAAGCTGTCATTGCTGCACGTGGGGGATTTTTTGATGAGAACTCTTTGAAGTAGTTTAAGAAGTTTTGAACATGGGGACCAGGGTAGCTCAGCAGGTATTGACGCTGACTACACCCATGGAGTTGCGAGTTCGAATTCAGGGTGTGCTGAGTGAGTCCAGCCAGGTCTCCTAAGCAAACAAATTGGCCCGGTTGCCAGGGAGGGTAGAGTCACATGGGGTAACATCCTCGTGGTCGCGATTAGTGGTTCTTGCTCTCAATGGGGCATGTGGTAAATTGTGCGGGGATCACGGAGGGTAGCATGAGCCTCCACATGCAGAGTCTCATGTCATGCACAATGAACCACATGATAAGGTGTGTGGATTGGTGGTCTCAGAAGTGGAGGCAACTGAGACTTGTCCTCCACCACCCAGATTGAGGTGAGCAACCACGCCACCACGAGGACCTACTTAGTAGTGGGAATCGGGCATTCCAAATTGGGAGAAAAGGGCATAAAAAAAAAAAAGTTCTGAAATTTTGTTTTTCAAATTGTAATAGTAATTTTTCACGTTATTAACGTCCTGACTATACATTGTGATCAATTGAATGCCACTTTGGTGAATAAAAGTACCAGTTTCTTTCCATAAGAGCAAAATCTGTACATTATTCCAAACTTTTGGCCGCCAGCGTATGTTCTAGGCGCTCGAGTTAAAACATTTCAACACATACAATGCTCAATTCGGATCCGAAAATTTCAAATGGTGGTTGGAACTCCACAAAGCCCCTGTGCGACTCTCCTTTGGAAATGAATGACTTCCGGTCTATTGCCTGTCACTTGCCGGATGCAGTGAAAAGGAGGTTTCAGTCCACTTTTTTCAGGTGGTCACACTACAAGAGCACAGAATATTCAAAATTATTTTGGACAGCTCAACAAACAAAGATATGGTTTTTATCACGCAAAGACCTCTGGTTTTAATAAACAATACATCACAAATAAATAATATTCCATTTGAAAATTCAGCAACAAGGAAAAACACGGAGCTTTGAAACTTGTTTCCTATGAATTGAGCCAAGAGGTTAGCATGTGACATCTTCTATTAGTCACATGTCTTCACGTCATCCAAATTCAAAGTTCAGAGTTCAACAAACTTGAAATTTTGAATGCAGCAGAATTTGAAATTTCTTTTCATAAGCATGTGTTTCTGGTCTCTGGCGTTCAAATGCGTTTGAATGGGAGTGAATGGAGCATGAAATGTAGTGTGACCGTGGCTTAGACGAAAGAAAAAATCTTTACAAATGTAAGTACTTTTCAAGTCTAAATAAAATTGTTAGGAGTAATATTTATTTTCTTTGGAAATTTAATTATGAAAAAGTGCAAGTATTTAGTTTAAAATGCACAAATAATACTTAAGCATAGTAATGAAGTATAATTACTGAAGTACTTTTCAACCGTGGTCTCATAAGTTGTAATAATAGTACGAGATGTCGAGAACCACCGGGTTTTGAACAGGCATTCTTACAATGTTTTCTAAGGTTAATCCCTAACCCAAACCTAAACCTACCCCTAACCATAAACTCTAATCTGTTACCCAAACCCTAAACCTAAAATTGTTAATTGCTGTATTTAGAAAAAAAACTTTTGTGTGCCACGGAAGAAAGAAAACATTGGTGTTTGGAACGAGACAAGGGAAGCTTATTACAGTTTATTGACATTCATCAGTCATTTGTATTACATAAATCTGGAATGAATAACCAAATTTTTTCACAGATGTTTCATTTAAAATAAAGTGTTAAATTTTAGACTAGGTAAAATTTGATGCATGTATTTTATCGATTTGAGATTCAGTTTGTTGTTTGTTCTCTATGCGAATGAAAGTCGCATCTTTTCGAAGGAGTTGTCATGAGAATATGTTGGCTCTAAATCCTTTTATCCAAGAATTATTACAAAAAATTGCCCCAAAGGTAAGTTGACCGGAGTTTAAAATCAATAAGAACCCATTTTGTGACATATACACGAGTGCAACAGGATATTTAGGATGTTTGGAAGAAAATGTGGGAAAATGAGGAAGAAAATGTGGGGCATGACTTGATATTGTGCATCGGGAATGGATCTGATCGTAATAAGTTGGAGTTTCATACCAGAATTTGCAGTTTCATACCAGAGTTTGCAGTCGATAGTCAGCCTGACAATGCTGGCATCCATTAATTGAAGCTTAAGTGGCCTGAACATCAACCAGAAGGTTTTTTAGAGGCAAATTACTACATTTTGATGAAATACTGCACAGTAAATCTTGGAATAGCATGCACTGAAACATTCTGTAAAACCAGGAAATTATGTTAAGTTTGTTTTTTTTTGGCAAAAAAGTTTCAAAGTTGCTTCCCCAACACTGGAGGTGATTTTTTTTTTTTTTTTTTTTTTGGAATGTCATGGGCTAAAACTATGTTGATGTGATTGGTTTCTTTACAAAATGCACATCATGCCAGTCAATTTTTAAATGTTATTCCTATTGTAAAAAAAGAAAAAAAAAGAAGCATTTGCTGCCCACAAACTTCTCTTTATCTCAGAAAAACCCAAACTCTTAAAGAGGGAAAATGAGAAATCACACATACACACTCATTTGACATGCAGAGCTATATCTGTGAGATGCAGCGGCCAGGATTTTGTGTATGGTATATAAAAGATTAAAGTGTGTGTATAGGTGATGCATTGCCATTGTCAGAGAGAAATCCGGCAGGGCGGCCCACCACTATCAGCTTTAAGATGAGAGAAGTCCTTAATCCTACACACACACACACACTCATACATTTACATCTGCAAACAACAAACAATACACCCACATAATTCATACAGAGAGTGACAGGAGGACACAGGGACGAGGGGGAACAGAACTCTCTATTTTCCCTCCATTTGTCAGAAATTCACAATTGAGGACTAACTTATGATGTGCAATCACACAATTTGTGTTAGTGTGTGTTTGTAAAGGGGAGGACTCACTCTTTGCTATCCCTCAGAGAACAACACAACTCCAGAGCATCCAAATGTGTAAACAATAAACTTCATAAATTCACTCTGAAAACGTCTTTGTGTGTGTATGCAGTTTATGCATTACAATCAGCCATTTTTATCAATATTTTTTCAGCGAGTAAAAGTTTAATTATGAAACAGATAGTCTCGGTTATCTGGAACTAAAATCTGATTGGATCAGCCAGTGGAAAGGCGATTATTTACCTGTGATACAAATGTATATTAATGCACCAAGTTGCTTTAAACCTTTTTACTCTAACCTTGTGCGACCCGTGTCCATATGCATGTACACTGTATTTTGGCTTCTCTATTTGCAACGCATAATTTAATTTAAACCAACTGAATACCTATCTCAACACTCTAGACTGTAATATTAGGGTTAAACTTCTGCCGCACCAAGTCACATGACACAACAGCATGGCATTGATTTCTGTGAAGTATTTCTACAGGTGCAGAACCAAATTAATATAAATGTGTATGTGTGTGTGTGTGTGTGTGTGTGTGTGTTCCTCTGGTAAGAAACCTCTTCAAGTTTTTTAATTGAAACCTGTCTGGGTGTAAAGAGTAGAGTCTTTAGTTTTGTTTGATATGGCGCTTTAAAAAATTCATTAATTTTTAGTGCATCATCATGCTGATAAAGATGAAGTCCACATACGTGGATTTTGAGACATTATTCCCTCAAGTTGAGAAAAAACCATGTTAGTTATTTTGAATATTTTTTATTTTATTTATTAAAGTATTAAATTACATAAGTAATCAACATTATGCCACAAATGCAGTCAATTGAGCTTAACTTGTATTGAACTCAGAATATTTTTCAAGTGAGACCTCATCCTGGTGTATGATAAAACGGACAAAAAACAAAAAAATCAGATTCACTGTACATTGAAGGTGGGGCCTGAGTCTTATCTATGGACCAGAATATAATGGAAACATGTAAAGTTACACAGGGGAAACCCCCAGTGCACACTAATATTTTGGTGGAAAATGTTTTAGTCAATTACAAAATCAAGAGTTCTGACTGCATTCTGAAATCAGTGAAGCTGTTGTAAAATAGCTGATATACGTTCACCTGTGACTACACATTAATTCTACATTAGTATGCTGCATATTGTACCACTTAATGGCAAAAAAGTCTCTGTAACACATGGCATCATGAGAGTTCTTGTTTTAATATAATGTTTTTTTTTCTTTTTTTTCTGTTTATTTCTAAGCCTCTCTCTCTCTGTTTTTTATTTATTTATTGCACATTGACTATTTAATATTTATCACTTATCACTGTTGCGACGCACATGTCATGTGTGGTACTATACCACCTTTTGTCTACTATAGATCTTTACTTTTTCTTCATGTCAGATGCAGCTTGCTAATGAACAATGCCTACAGTAATTTAACACATTCTTATTCTTGACCTACAGAGAACTCAGATGGCAACTGGTGTGACTGATACATGGTCAATCAGATGAACTGATCAATATGTCTTATCTCTGCCATGCTGTACGACACTCAGGTATGCTAATCCACCTCAAACAGCGTGTGATGCACATACTGTATACACCCAGAATACTCACACACATCGGCTGTACAAAGGACACTGTAACAAATTTCTGTAGTTTTCACAGCATTATTACTGTATAATGAACAAATGCTTACTGTAGAACCTGTATACAGCATGTTGCTGTAGATCTGCAAAGCATCATGGTCAAATTTCTTTGACGGGTTTATTTTACAGTAAATATATTTTTCCTGTGTATCACAATTCAGTAATTTTGAGTGGGATTTTTGTTTTTCAGCAGTAGAAATTATAATCTGTCTTTGCTGATGGTACACTTTGCATTATTTCCAAAACAGACGTTTTCTCATTTTTGTTATCATGCAGACAGGGGAGGACCCGACATGTTTATATCCTCCTTGTGTTAAGAGTTACAAAAAATATGGGAGTATAACAATATGCTGATGGACACCTGCTTTTCTCCACACTATTTTGTTGCAAGAACACTTTCTTCAGCCTTTGACTTCAGCAAGGTAACTTTGCTCATTATTTTGCAATGCTATGTTAATTTAGCACAGTTTCCTCATGTAAAGTTACCTGTGTGTTTAACTTTAAGAGTGTACTGGGAGAGAGAAGTAGAGAAAGTCACCCTCCTTAGCTAGTAAGCTAGTGTGCATAATATTACCAAAAGAAACTATTTGCACATGACATTTTGATAGATTTTGTTATCTGGTGACATTAAGTTGATAACGTCATCAGTTTGGTGTAGGAGTAATATCATTGGATGAAAGTTCAATTGGAATTTTGTGTGTGTGTGTGTGTGTGTTTGTGTGTTGGTGCGCTAGCTAGCTCCGTTTGTAGAAGCTTGTCACTTGTTTTTCTCTTGCACTTGTGAGACACGGGTTACCAAGTACTGAAGCGGGCCGAGGCGAAACAAAACACAACAACGGGTAAGACTTTTAAACAGCACAAAATAGGTTTGGAATAGGATAGGATAGGAACTTGGTGGATGTATTACACTCCCATGGAGCAGCAAATACCACTATATGGGTAAGAATCCAATCTATCACTGTTTTTCTCCTTGGCTAGGGTAATGTATGATGTCTTTTGTATTTACAGATTTTTTTGTCAGGATAAATCCAGAGTAAGTGCACTTCCAAGGTCCAGATGAGCAGAAGGACTGGCAAGATGGTCCAATGAAAGAATGAGTCTCTCAATCCACATGTGACATCATTCATCAGGGACTTCATTGAGGATGACTGGCAGAACAACTAATACCAGGTGAGACTGTTAAATCATTTTTACCTTGAATACTTTCCATAAAGACATTACTCTAGATTTCAAGTTTATTTATAGACCTTATTCACTGTTACACAGAACACAGGGCAGTGGGACTTAATAATGCCCATGCTACAGCCCTTTTATGTAGTGTTGTCAATAGTAGAAACATATTGTGGTATTTCTAATGGGAAGTAATAAGTCACCAAAAAAAAAAATGTCATAGAGCCATCAGTCTTGCTTATACATTTCTACATTAGTAACTAATTCCTTCCACTGCAGGGAAGAAGACTCCAGCCCAGGAAGAAGTATCCAGTTCAGGAAGAAGTATCCAGTTCAGGAAGAAGTGTCCAGTTCAGGAAGAAGAATACAGTTCAGGAACAAGAATACAGTTCAGGAAGAAGTATCCAGTTCAGGAAGAAGAATACAGTTCAGGAAGAAAACAGTTCAGGAAGCAGAATCCAGTTCAGGAAGAGGAATCCAGTTCAGGAAGCAGAATCCAGTTCAGGAAGAGGAATACAGTTCAGGAAGAAGAATACAGTTCAGGAAGAAGTATCCAGTTCAGGAACAATAAAGTCAGTCTTAGACATTTTGTTGTTTAAAATTGTACAGTTTTTGGTTCATATTTAATTTGTGTTTTTATAAATTTTCACTTTTAACTGAACATTTTAATTGCTTCTAGTGCTTGAATTTTACTGTTTTGTTTGTAGAAATTACTTGAAAATACCTTGTGTGACAGAGTTTTCTACAAAGTGATATGTTTGTGTTTTTTCACATTGAATCAACATTACTTGCACACATCTTTATGATTAACAACTCCTTCCTGTTTTTTTTTTGTTGTTTTTTTTCCCTTTCTTTTATATTTGTCTCTAGATGTACAGTCAAATGAACTAAAACTCCTCAAACAGTAAATCAATCATTTTAAAACTCTCTAAATATGCATGAAAGATTAACAAATGAATTTCAGGCCATGCAGTTTACATTGTCAGGGTAACTTGAACAAAGAGGAAGGATTTGTATGTTTAGGAAAGTAGTGTTGTTGTTTACAATTTTTTTTTTATTTATTTTTTTTTTTTTTTACAAAAAATCTATTTAGTGCCTATGTATTTTCATATTTAAAATGTTGAAAGTTGAATGAAGTTATACAATACATGTCATTTTTGTGACAAAATCAGTGTCTTCATTTTACAGTATGTAATTATTTTACAGTTATTTACAGTATTAAAATTAATGCAGTAATGTCTGTTACAGTAGTATAATATTTGCTGTGATAAAAAATACAGCATACTATTACTCTGACGACAATTACAATACTGTGATTATTACTGTAATAACAATTACAGTATTTTATAGGTGCTGTGATTAAATTTACAGTAAGCATACTGTGAAATGTACTACAGCAACTTACTAGCTAATTGCTGCCAGCCAGTTAACGTACATTTCAGTGTTTTTTTTTTTTTTTTTACAGTGTACTTACACTCAGTTAAGAGAAATAACAGTCTTAAACACACACAAATACACATAAGATATGGCTTTTTTAAATGAATCCCCCCAGATACACATACACACGGATATGCAATCAAAGTGCATTAATGGTTTTCCCATTTTGTGTGTGTGTTATTTTAATTTGCATTGCAGAGTGCTGGCTGGACACTTCTCTAATTAAAATATCACTAGGCAAATGATTAGAAACAGCCTCTGAAGTATGAGCCCACAATACTCTGTGTATGTAAACGACTATCACTGTTAGTCGGGTTGATCAATGTAAAATGCATTTAGATGTAATTGAATTGAATACTAATGCGTCTTTTCTATCATAGTTCTAAAGTAGGCCTACTTTAAACACTCAAAGGCAGTGATTCTCAACTGGTGGGCAGCAACAATGGGTCACAAGTCTGTTCTTAGCATTGTGGACAGCTGGGGGAAAATTATGCTAAATGCAACTAAAATGCAACTATTATGGTGCATAGTTAGGACTGGAAAATAAATCATGATCAACTTTTAAAAGGCAGGAGAAAATGTTTCCCATATCTTTTGTTGTTGATGTCAAAGGATGTCCATCAAGTCCTATAGTAACTCGATGGCATTTTGCCGCAAATTAATTTGGTAGAAGCTTGCGAAATTAGGCAGATGCCAACATGGACATGTTGCATTACATGCCCTGGTAAAAGAAAATACAAAGTGGACTACATTCAATACACGTTCACTTGCACCTTATGGGTAAATATGGTTTGTGTCAACCACAATGTGTTTTGAACAACAAACTACTGTCTGCCGAGAGCACAAAACCATTGAAATTCAGTTTTGTATGATACATCATTTTGGTACTGCGTGAGGTCACAACTTGATGTCCAAGGTGAAATATGGGCTTTAAAGTGAAAACAGCTGATAACCACCGATCTAAGAGCATGGGTCAACCAACCAGTGTTCACCTAGACTTCTACCCAAAATGTTTATTTAAATGAAATAATTGCAAGAATAGCAGTTATGAATAGCAGTGGATGGATTTCTCACAGTTATCATTTGGCATCCATTTCCCCATTCCTCTCCATGGAGCATACAGGTAGTCTGAATATGTCAATCAAAGAAAGATGCTACCAACATTTTCATTGGCTGAAACACAGCTGCCGTGTCAGCACACCACCAGCCTGAAGAACCTGGCCTCAGGTCAAGCGTATCATGAAATGACAGCTGGCAAGTGCTAACTGCCGCAGATGAATGTTGGCTGTTGCACCATCAAGCTTTTTTATATTTACTGTTAATTTTTTTTATCTATTTGTTGTTGTGTATTCATAGACTGTTTTGAAATTTATATTAAGGCTATGCTAAGCGATTTTGTCTAAACCACCAGTTATCACCTGAAAAACTGCCAACTTCAAGGCAATTTGTCAGTTTTGCAAAACAACATACACTCGTTTTTGCATACTTTCTACTAAATTAGCATATACTATATTTACTGCATGCTTAAAAAACAGGAAACACACAGTACACACTTCAAACATAAGTAATAAAATTAGTTGAGAAAATGGTAAGGGTTGTGTTGGGGTTAGGTTAGGGTTAGTCATATGATCGAATAATTGTAATTTTCGAAAACGCAAGTTCTGTTTAGTGCAATGTGCAGACAGCTAGTGCAGACAACTAGCTGTACTAGCTTACCAACAGAATATTCTAATCACATTTAAAACGACCATTAAAGTAACTTTTAAAAGTTACTTAGCCACTTAAAGAACACTGAAAATTTTAAGCGCTATTTCATTATTATTATTATTTTTATTATTTACCATTATTGTTAAGATACATTTTATTTGCCTTAAGAACACAGCTTGTATGTGCTAAAATGTTTCTAAATGGTTTATTTTATTATTTACAAAACATTTTTTTAAATTGTATTTATCAACTTTCAGTTTGTTTAATGTTTACAATTATTAATTAAATAATTGTTTTTGAAAACAACATATGTAAATTACAAATGCAGTATATGGCAGAAAACATTTTAAGGGACTGAAATAACTATTCAAATTTCCCAAAAAAACACAGAAACTCTTACATGCCCCCCACAGTTGGCTGTAAAATTATATTTCTTAACTGCTGCATCACATAGCTATGGAGAGTAGTAGGGCATACAATTCCATGTTTTAAAGAAACTGGTGAGCAGAATGTTTTCAATGTTATATATATACTGTACATTAAATTTGTTTGATAACAAGGCCTCACCTGGAACTCATTTTCCAGCACTGACCCCAGGTTGATGCCTTTGCAACAGCCATGGTACATGACAGTCTTAGAATGATAGTTGCATGAGTTTCTACGTGACTTACACAAAGTGGATAAGGGCATAAACAATATGTGTGGCAATTTACTGTGATGTTTTTTAGAAGGACGGGCTGACACGGGTTTGAGTGTGTTTGGCAGTCTGACATGTAACACGTGTTTGAACTTTCATTGTCACTCATGACTCTTCTTCAGCAATTTACCCAAATGTCTATCATTCCTGAATCACATGGGGTCACAAAAAGGTGATCCTGTCAATGTTACACACATGTAAATGTATGAAAAAATGTGTTCCTCATAAATTTTGCATTTTTTCAAGTTTGTTTCTAGGATTGTATGTTATTACTGAAACGTATTTGAAATTTATATTTCTATATAAAATAGAAAGGAAATGTTGAGGGAAGGAGTTAGGAATAGGGAAGGGAAATGCCGAAAACTCAAACGTGTGTCACCTGCATGAAAACAACCATTCAAACTGGCAAAAGCACAGGCACTGAACACTACAATTTATTTATAATGAGCCTTGGCCCTCTCAGTCTTTTTTGTCAATATTTTAAAAGAGATTGTTGGGAGGATAACAGAAAATGTTGGAGATAATGCAAAAGTTTGATCTTGTGTCACCTGCCATGAGAATAATGGCTAAACTTGTCATTCAATTTGATTGTTATTTTTTTAATTTTTAATTTTTTTAAGGAGTACCCCAAGGCTCTGTATTTGGCCCTCTTTAGTTCTAATTGCTATGTTTATATAAAAAAAAAACAGCTGACAAATTGTTTCATGTGATGTACTAAGTAGTGCCAAAAGTGAGAGTTATTGATTTATATTTGTCATCTAGCATGTGGTAAATTGCAGAAATAAAACTTTTATTATGGAACTGATAAAACAACAGTTGAAAACAGTAAAACAAATGGTTTGGTGCGACTCTCTGAACTTCCTGCTTTTCCATCTTTATGTTGTATTGTGTGACCTTTCCTAAAAGAGAATGGGGAGAAAGAGTGAAGATATGCAGAGAATAAAGGAGTGTCAGAGTCAAGTAGAATAGCAGAAAAAAAAATAAACAGTTTTAGCCCAAAGGATAAAATATCTGCAGCTTAGAAGACTAAGTCGATAGGGGAGGGGGGATAAGCCACGTAAATATTCTTCAGTTTACCTGTCTGCATGTTGCAAATTAATCACTCTCTCACGCACACACACACACAGTCTGTTTACCTGTCAGCACAAACTACATTAATCAGGGGGGTGTATGAATCGGCTTCACTGTAAACAGTTCTAAACGCTACCAGTTGGCACCGTTTTGTTTTGGTTAGGATACAGCATGAATGATGGACCCTTAACACTGCACTGAGGGGCTGCCAGCCATGATGGAGGGCCATGGGACAGTGTGTGTGTTGTGTCTGTCTTCAAAGATCAGTTACTCCCAACCACACTTGGTTCACATGTAATGAGCACAGAGTATGTAAAGTGTGTGTGCCATATGAAACTTTTTACATTAGCTGCTTTCTTAGCTGTTTTAACAGAAATGGGTGTAAGAGAGAGTTTTAGGGTTAGTTTATTTACCTGAGTGGCTTTCTTTCTTCCACGGAACACAAAAAGAGAGATTTATTTTTTTATTTCCAAGCCACTGTTTTCCGTACAATGAAAGTAGATTAAGATTTTTACTGTCAGGCTCCAAAAAGGACAAAAAAAAAAAAAAACATCATAAATGTATCATAAACAATGTAAGTTGGTCTAAGAAAGAAATTCACTTCAAACTGGACAGATACAGTCGAGACAAACTTTGGTGGATTGACAAAGCTTTGTCTGAAAGTTTAAACTCATTTTAAAACTTTGAAGTTTGATAGTTATACAGACATTACAGATTACTGATTACTTCATTGAAAAGTAATCAGATTACTAACTGCATAACTTTTAAATTGCTTTATAAAACACTTTCCACAGAAAGGTTTTTGTTTTTTTACTTAACGGATTCAAACTAATGTCTATATTTCCTTCTTGTTCATTGTCGCATGCAAGTCATACACTTGTTTCTCCCTCACAATGAGCAAATACACAAACAGATAGGAATCACATGAAAGTGTTAGAAAGACATTATTAAATTTTCATTTTAGGGTGAACTATCCCTTTAACAGAAAGTAAATTAAAGCTGAAATAAGTAATGCCACATTGCCAAGGCAGTTAGTTCTGCTTCTTTCCTTTATAAGATTCTTACCTGCTGATTATTTTACATTTAAATAATTTGAATTTGGATCGGCTTAAATATGGTTTCATGTGTAGGGGTCTGGATTACCGCTCAGCATATCTGTAGAGAGGGGGGTAGAGGAATCTTAACTCGCTTCATTATCATAGAATTTCTCCTACCTGCCTCATTAATTTCTCCTTTTTCTGTGGCAGAATGGTGTAATTTAATATATGCTACGCGTTTAATCATAAGTCGCATGTACTTGCGGCTATGGAAGAGCTGGACGGATCACAGGCCTTTTAATTTTTACAAATCCAACATCCTATCGTGGATTCGGCACTCAAGAAAGAAAGATGCCCCGAAATCAGAGAAAGCAAGAGTTGAAAAAGACAGAGAAGAAAGTGGCAAGGGCATGACTGGATGTCTGAATGCCATTCAAATTAGAGAGATCACTCTTTAATAGGATCTTACTTTTTCAAACAGTGTCATGCACATTTTCACCTGTGCATTCATGACATATTTTGTAAGAATGTGCAGGTTGTTTTTGTGGATGAAATTTTTGAAAGTACTAGGCATCATGTTTAACTGTGTTTCTTCAACGACAAGCACTTAAATGCCCAAGAGACTGTTACCATTTTTATATCTATATATATATACATAATGGTCCCATTACAACTGTGATGGAAACTTTTTACCATGCTTTCATCATTAATTTTTGCTACTTTTCAAATACTTTTTATATACACATTTTATTGTCCTTGTCCCAGGTATGAACTTACATCAATCATAAAACTATAAATTATTACAGTTGTAAATATATGAAATGAAGGGCCTTATTCATGAAATACGGACAAACCCTTTTTTGTGTGTGTGTAAATTGTCAAATTTATTCTGACATAAAATGTTACATTTTATCTGTTGTAGAATTTTTACAAATTATTTTCACAGTAACGTGTTCCATAAATAAGGCATAAAAGTGTCATAATCATAATCCATTTCAATATTTATTATGTGAAGAAGATTGTGAATAATTTCCAGCATAGTCAACAATTTTATCATAAATTCATGCACTTGAAAATCAAGGAGCAGTGTTGGGTGTAGTCTGATAACAAATGATAATTACAACTTTTTTAACCCTCTGGGGTCTGAGGGTGTTTTGGGCCCTGGAGAAGTTTTGACATGCCTTGACATTTGTGCTTTTTTCAGTTGCTTATAAATATATTAATGGCTAAAGTCTGATAACATTGTATTCAGCACAAACTGGGCTACAATAATATGTGAACAACATGTATGTACATGTTTGTATTTTTGAGAAAATAATGTTTATGCGTGGTTTTTGAAAAAACAATAAATTTTAAGTCACTGAAATAAGGCCATATAACACATACTAAACATTTGTTCACAAAACTGTTGAGAACTGGATCTTGTAGCCTAGAGTTTTTGCTACAAAATTATGTGAAAACCATCCTGATCACTCATTCATAAAAACAATATAGTAATTTAACTTTTGTAAGACACTTTTAGTGTTAGAAAGGCCATATGCGAGGAGGCGTGGATGATCATGAATATTGATGTGATTAACACCTGAGGAGACAAAGACCCCTCTCCTGGGCCTATCAATGAGGAATGTGACTGAGAGAGAATGAATGTGAGGAGACTTAATGATTGAATGTATTGTTTGTAGCTTATTCACAAAATAAAGTTTAAGTTAAAAGAAGTAATCTGACTATAGATTTTCTTTACATAAAGACTTTACTTAAAAACTTTAGACCTACACTACCATTTAAAAGATTTAGATTTTTTTTATGTTTTTAAAAGAAGTCTCTTCTGCTCACCAAGGCTGCATTTATTTGATCCAGTATACAGCAAAAACAGTGATATTGTGAAATATTTGTACAATTTAAAATAACTTTTCTATTTGAATATATTGTAAAATGCAATTTATGCCTGTGATTAAAGCTGAATTTTCAGCATTATTACTGCAGTCTTCAGTGTCACATGATCCTTCAGAAATCATTCTAATATGCTGATTTTCTAATATGGGCATATTTACAGCACATTTTACACATTTACACCCGAACAGATATTTGCAAGCACAAGCTTCATTGATGATAATGAGACAGCATAAACACTAGTTAAAATATAATCTAAACATTCATAATATTTTTATATCATATTACATATCATATTTATATCATACAGCATACAATTTAAATACCTGCTTTAGCCGAAACAACATTTAAATGTAACTGAAACTTGCCTATTAGGACATATTTCAAATGTCAATACTCTGAATACTGGCTGGCAAGTCTGGAAATAGTCCAACTAGTAAAATATGTACATGTTTATATAAAATAGCATGTCAACTAATGTAAGTAAAGACATACTCATCCGAAATTGTATCCTCAGCTGGATCAAGTCACTCTTCAAAATGCAAATGTTCATCGTCGGAGTCCCGCTCTTCTTCTGAGGAAAGTGTGAAATCTTCATCACAATCCAGTAGAGCTGTAGAGCTTCCTCACCTGTGTAGCGTGCCATCTTCCAAACGCACAGGAAAGTGAATGAATCTGATAATGAACTTGATGTTTTTTAAGGCATTGTTGGGGGCGTTTACCATTTGCATAGACCGCCTCAGAACATTACCGTATGAATAGTGCGCTCTGTTGGTGGGTGTGATCACATTAGCGATAATGAGCTGAGCCAGGAGAAACTGTACATCTCTTTAGTTTCATACAGATTACATTTCAGGAGAATATTTGTTTTAAATTTGAATTGTTTTATTTAAAAGTACACATTTTAAGCTTTCTTTAGACATATGTTTCATGTTTGTCTGATAAGTATTCGCTGAGTTTCAGTTCATTTTTGTGACGTGTTTCAGAAAGATGATCATGGAGACAGAGATGGCTGAAAGTGTGCCATGTTTATTTTCTTTATTTTACAAAAGCACAAGGTTTTGTTGTTATTGTGAGTGTACACAAATAAAAGTAGACCCTTTATAGTCTCTAATGATGTCTTACACTTACCTGTATGCCCAAAAAAGAGTATGTTAAGTTGTTTCCGCTGTTATGAGGGAAAAAATCCAGCAGGACTCGTCCGTCGACCCCTGAGGGTTAACTTTACAAAAAAAGCTTTCTGCCAGCAGTCGACGCATCAGTGACGTAAGCACTATGGCGCATTCACGCGAGAAGCTTTGTATACAACAGAAGAACTAACGTCACATGAGAGTTAGTTCATTTCAAAGAGCAATCCAGCACTGGGCGGAAGCAATGATTTAAAGTTAAAAACGTTTTAATTATCGATTTGTTTCTTATACCAACCTATTGGTTTGCTACAGAAGACATTAACTGATCAACTGGAGTCGTGTGGATCATTTTATGCCCCCTAAATATGCCTTTTGGACCGTCAAACAGCCAGTGCCTGATGGCACCCATTTACTTGCATTGTATGGACAAACTGAGCTGAAATCTGCTTATAGAAATCTTCACTTCAGTTCTGCCGAATAAGGAAAGTCATACACATCTGGGATGGTTTAAATGTAAGTAAATCACGAGGGAATTTTCATTTTTGGGTGAACTAACCCTTTAAGTACATTACTTTGATTACAGTAGAAATTAAATTGTGGTGGAAGTGTTCACGACATTTCATAAAAATGACAAAAATTTCAGATTTCTCCATGTTTTCAAGGAGTTTATTTCAGTCCACATGGCCAAAACTGCCTGTAGTTCAAGAAACATCCTCAAATATTGTTAAAAGTACACAAGCTAGTATGTTATTTTACAATTGCTTGATTATTCTAGATGATATTTTAACAAAAGAAATTAGAGTTTTCTTTACAATTGATAAAAAATATTAAGTTCATCCATACAGCCTCATTGTCATGAGCAATGGCATTTAATTCTGCTAATAACATTTCCATGCAGGTTCATTATTAGCGTGCGTGTCAGGGAAAGTCTGTCGGGTGAAGTTTGTGAAGTCCCAGGTCAGCACTTACATTAATGAGAGCGTTTGGTAAGGGCTGTGTTTTTTGCTAATTCCTCTCAAATTGTGACCTGTAACGTGTCTTCAACCCTCCTGTTTGTAATATAGAGGCTTTTAGCGCTTAATGCATGTGATAGATGGAGCTTGGCAAAAAAAAAAAAAGACACTTCCAAAGAATGCACATGATTAGTTTGATGAGTTGAAGAGTGCAAGAAGAACTGTTCTGTGCCCTGATTTTGTCTCAATAACTTTAAAAAGAAACTAATCCAGTGTACTAATTGCATGCCACCTCCCGAATGGAGACCTCTCCAGATGCATTGTGGTACAGAATAGTGCAGTTCCCACAAAAGGATCCCACTCACAGTATTCCTGTAGATCCCATAATGAGTTTTTAAAATATATTATAGTGCTCTATTAGAGAATCTAAACCCTAAAAAAGGAGGTTTGTCTTTGCAGGCATCAGATATTAACTGTGATGCTGGATTAAGGTTTCATTTAGTTTTCTTCGCCCATTATTCTGGCAAATTGGTAATCTCGCAGATTGATGGGAACTTTTAATTAAACCGCAGTAATTATGGTGGAAATCTCTCACAGAAAAGAAAGACTCCAAATTCATTTCATCTGGCTAATTATCGGCTGATGTCTGCATTGCAAAAGTTCGAAACGGCCATTTGAGACACCAATGGTGCGATTGGGCCAGAGAGGTCAGACAACGAGAATCCTAAAGTTTTTTGTTCAAAGAAAAAATAAAAATCCTTCGGTTCACTGTCATCATTAGATCTCTCAGTTCTAGCTAATACATTGAATGCAATTATCTCTGGAAATGAATATCAGAAGTAGCTTTGAATTTGGGCAAGGAACAATCACATGGAGCAGATAGCACTGTTGATTTTGCAATCATGGCTGAGTGAGCCAGTGAATCAGAAAGTTTGCTGACTCCACTGAGAGACACATGGGACATTCAGGTTTAGGGGCGAAAAGTAATATAGGAATCACTTTAGGCAGAAAAGAGCATTGCTATTTAGGCTTAGAGGCTCAATCAGTCTGGCAGGAATGATGGTGATGGTGAGTTACCATTAGGCTGACCTGATTAGGGGCAACTTAGGCACCTCAGTCATATATTGAATTTCCCTGATAGTGCTGGAATCTGGATTTCCTGCTTGGCTGCCTCCGTACGGCTAAACTCAGCCAAGCGTGGTGTATCTGAGCATGCAGAGCGGGGAGGTAATTCTCATTTCAGCCTGTGCTCCGCACACTCGACAGAATCTTACAGCACGGAAATCTGGCATGGAGGAAAATATGACGTTTTGTTGATTTAACAGAACTTTGGTGTAATGTTGAGATGACATCAATAATATTGGCGTGGGGTGTTGGGGTGGTTATATAAAATAACGTTAAGCAGTGGTGATTTATCTGTTAATAGTTGTTGTGGTATCCACTCTACCGCCGCAAACTGGCATCAATTCGGTGTATTCATGTTTTGGGAATGAAGGAGATGGTGACATTTCACTGATTTTTATTTGGCAGATGCTTTTATCCAAAGTGACTGACAAATGAGAAATAGAAGTGCTGCAAAACAAAGTGCTAGAATTGCTCAGAAAAGTACTCGATATTACAAAGGTGTGGATGAGACACTGTGAGACAACAGAAAAAGAATATTACCAAATATTTTTTTTTTTTTTTTTTTTTTTTTTTTTAGTAGAGGTTATTACCAACCTGGTCTCATAGAATCGTGTTTCTTTACCTACATTTTTGCCTACATTCACAAGTGCTGTTGATTGAGCTTAACTTGTATTGAACTTGAAACATCCCTTAAACCAAGTGTTCCAAAAACATTTCCAGATCTCATTTCCCCCCATCATTTCTTCTTCTATTTCACATAACTCCTAATTCCTAAGTGGCCAAAATAAATACATTAACTAAATTTGGCCATGCAAAATTTATTGTGGGTGGTTGCCAGCACAATAGATTGTGGGACGAGTTACACACTAAAGTTTAATACTTGAGGTTAGGGGTTTGTTCACATCCCTAACCTGCAGTATAAGAAAACACCACTGATAAAAAGGGTTAAGGAAACAAAAGGGAGCTCATTTGCTGAGCATTAGCTGAAGTGACATACAGTTGCACAATGGTGTTTCTGAAAATTCCAGTGGTTTCACTAAATGCAATGTGTCTCATTTTCAAACCTGCTTCGGCATGAGGGATCTATGCATTTACTATTTTTTCTCTCTCTATCTTTTTATGTTTTATTCTCTCTCTGTCTCCCCCTCTCTTGCTCGCAGTGGATGGTGTAATGTCAGGTTGGGCACGCAGCCCAGTTCTACAGCAGCGATGCATCCCGTACAGACACACGGTTACAGTTCCTCATTCAGCACGTCCAATCCTTATTTCAACATTATTTCATCACCTGTGTATGTGTGTGTGTGAGCATTTAACTGCAGATGATGACTACAGTTTCTACCGATGAATCAGCACAACCACAATCGCTCTCTCTCTTTCTCTCGTTCTGTCCATCTTTCATCAACGTTTACCCACCCTCCAAGCTGTCACTCTAGAACAGGATGCCCATTTAGGATGAACACAATTACACACTTATGAATGTGTGTGTGTGTGTGTGTGTGTGTGTGTGTGTATAGCCCATGCATGCCGTAAGACATTGAGCAGGGACCAGGGCCAGTTGGAAACGTGATCCGCCCCATTGTCCGCCCCCTCCCACTTCAGGTCTGCCTGTCTGGGAGAGGGGAACAGTGGGAATGCTGTGTGGCTTTGGGCAGCTGAAGCCTCTTCCCAACAATTACCTTCAATTAGGAGAGCACAGTGGCACGCAGGCAGAGAATGGGACCCCATTAGGAGCTAGGCCGGGCGACTGGAGCCAGGCCAGCCCTACTGTCCCCTTCTGCTTGCTTACACTGACCTGGGGCTAGGGTTACACCACACACACCCTGTCTCTCCTCCCCTACCTGTCTATATTGCTTTTCTGTCCTCCCGGTACTCCTGATCATCTTATTTTCTCTCATCTCATGGAGGAGCAGTGGTAAGTAGGGGAATCAGGAGGACAGAAGAGGGATTCAGGAGTTAGGATGAGAAATAAGACAGAAAACACAGAAGGTTAATGTTTTGTGGTAATGTGGAAGTGGACAGAGTGCATGGAATGGTGGGAGAAAGGCATCATGTAATCATTTTATATAATTTTGTCCCTGAAGTTCTCAAATTTAACTGCTGATTTGAAATATTATTTGATCCTAATCTTGACCAACAGTTTGGGGTATTTCTGTCTTTCCCCTTTCAGGAGCTGTACTTTTATGTCATTTGTATCCATAGAAAACAGCTGCCTGAGTGACAGTACAGTACAATACAGTGACAGAGTGGATTGACTTGCCTTGAAAGTGACTTTGTTAAAGGCCTTGTGTGGGTTTGTTTATTTTTATTATTTTGAATTTGACAGTTTTTAAATTTTTGAGTCTTGGAGTTTAAATTTACAAACATTCTTTTGTCTCATTTGACATTTCGTCAATGTGGGTCAAAGGGATTTAACAGATATTTGATCATCTGCTGTGGGTAACCGTTAAGTCTGATTAGTTAGAATAGATAAAGTACGTTAAGTTAAAACAGTCTGATGATCTGTGCAGAGTTTGCTTGATGTTTTATGATGTTGATGTTTGGTTTATCTTGACTGTTCCCTGCTGGTGGAATGACCTGCCTAATTCCTTCCGAGCGGCTGTGTCTTTAGCCTCTTTCAAAAAACAGCTATGTGTATTGCTCTATGCTATTTCAGACTTGTATTACAGCACTTATTATATTGTTGCCCCTTTCATTGGATGAATCGCTTTTATTGTTCTCCTCATTTGTAAATAGCTTTGGATAAAAGCATCTGATAAATGAATAAATGTAAATGATGTAGCCTGCAAGCTCTAAGAGTTACAGTTGCTCATTATTGACGTGGTTTGGGGATTTCGGGTTTTATAAGAGTAGACATGATAACAATGATGGTGATTCATGAAATATCATATTTTATTTTAAGATCCTTGGTTTATCCTGGTCCACCCTTCCTGATTAAAATCTAAAGAAGTCCAAATATCCAAAACATTTCTGGCCCTATTTTAAGAGAGCTATGTCTTAAGTGCAGCACTATGCAATAATTCATACACGCATGGGCATGTCCATGAAGTTTTGGTATGTTCCTGCAAGCATGCGCTAATTCTAGGCGCAAGTGGGTTGGCAAAATTGCACTATTATATATACCATTGTGTGTGTGTGTCCTATTATATATTCCCTGTCAAGCACCAGCGATATTAACAAATAAAGCACATTTTTGAGAAGTTGGTAGTGTAAATGGGCTGTATGCAATGAATTAAAGTGTATGTTTTACAGAGAGAGATAATCGATCAAGACTGTCATGAATGTGTTGTATTCCTCATTTATTAGCTCATGAGTAATTCAGATGGGCTCTCAACTGTGCATTTGTACAGATGAGATTTATGAAAGATTGCATTGTGTAGCACCAACAAGCTCACACTCTCAACATATTATGGACCATCGAACATGATGGCAAATAAATCATACTGACACTTCACTTTCTTATTTTTCTCATGTAGTGATACTCTTAAACAGAGAGATAGTTATTTAAACTTTTCTGACTCACATTTAATGGCAAGGAAAACTTTACATTTACGTACATACTTTTCCTTGTCATAAAAGGAATACTGTAGATACAGTAATCCATATCCAGGTAATTGCCACGTACTATAGCATCTACAAAACATACTTGTCTTGAGACAAAACATACTTATCTATATGTATATAAATATAAATACTCAGCAAAAAAAGAAACATCCCTTTATCAGGACACAGTTTTTTAAAGATAATTTTGTAAAAATCCAAAGAACTTTACAGATCTTTATTGTAAAGGATTTAAACAATGTTTTACATGCTTGTTCAATGAACCATAAACAATTAATGAACATGCACCTGTGGAACGGTCGTTAAGACACTAACAGCTTACAGACGGTAGCCAATTAAGGTCACAGTTATAAAAACTTAGGACACTAAAGAGACCTTTCTACTGACTCTGAAAAACACCAAAAGAAAGATGCCCAGGGTCCCTGCTCATCTGCCTGAACGTGCCTTAGGCATGCTGCATGGAGGCATGAGGACTGCAGATGTGGCCAGGGCAATAAATTGCAATGTCTGTACTGTGAGACACCTAAGACAGTGCTACAGGGAGACAGGAAGGACAGCTGATCGTCCTCGCAGTGGCAGACCACATGTAACAACACCTGCACAGGATCGGTACATCCAAATATCACACCTGAGGGACAGGTACATGATGGCAACAACAACTGCCCGAGTTACACCAGGAATGCACAATCCCTCCATCAGTGCTCAGACTGTCCGCAATAGGCTGAGAGAGGCTGGACTGAGGGCTTGTAGGCCTGTTGTAAGGCAGGTCCTTACCAGATATCACCTGCAACAATGTCGCCTATGGGCACAAACCCACCTTCGCTGGACCAGACAGGACTGGCAAAAAATGCTCTTCACTGTCATGGTTTAGTCTCACCAGGGGTGATGGTCAGACTCGCGTTTATCATCGAAGGAATGAGCATTACACCGAGGCCTGTACTCTGGAGTGGAGGTGGAGGGTCCGTCATGGTCTGGGGCAGTGTGTCACAGCATCATCGGATTGAGTTTGATGTCACTGCAGGCAATCTCAATGCCATGCATTACAGGGAAGACATCCTCCTCCCTCATGTGGTACCACTTCTGAAGGCTCATCCTGACATGACCCTCCACCAGCCATACTGCTGTTCTGTGCATGATTTCCTGCAAGACAGGAATGTCAGTGTTCTGCCATGGCCAGAGAAGAGCCCGGATCTCAATCCCATTGAGCACATCTGGGACCCGGAGGATGAGGGCTAGGGCCATTCCCCCCAGAAATGTCTGGGAACTTGCAAGTGCCTTGGTGGAAGAGTGGGATAACATCTCACTGCAATAACTGGCGAATCTGGTGCAGTCCATGAGGAGGAGATGCACTGCAGTACTTAATGCAGCTGGTGGCCACACCAGATACTGACTGTTACTTTTGATTTTGACCCCCCCTTTGTTCAGGGACACATTATTCCATTTCTGTTAGTCACATGTCTGTGAAAATTGTTCAGTTTATGTCTTAGTTGTTGAATCTTTTTATGTTCATACAAATATTTACACGTTACGTTTACTGAAAATAAAAGCAGTTGTAAGTGTGAGGACGTTTCTTTTTTTTGCTGAGTTTATATATATATATATATATATATATATATATATATATATATATATATATATATAGCCTACATATATAATTTCCTGACATTTTAAGGCTCAAACAGTACTGTTTCAAGTCAAGTCATTTTTATTTGTATAGAGCTTTGCACAACATAGATCGTTTCAAAGCAGCTTTACAGAAAATTATGCTTTAACAGAAAATGAAACTGTAATATCTATAAAGTCTTAGTCATCATTGTGTAGTTTGATTGAAATATTAGTATAAATTGTGTATAAAAATAAATAATTAAGTAATAAATAAGTAATAATTGTATTTAAAACTAGTGGTCAACCGATATGGGTGTTTTATGATATGGGGGCCAATGTCAATATCCAGAGAGCAGGGTGGCTGATAGGCCGATACAATGCCGATATATCACACAATTTAATATAGTAAATAACATTGCTAAAAAATGAATATTTAGCACTACATTTACTCAATCTCACACAAAACTTAATCATTAATAAACTTATTACATTTAATTACCTTATAAATCTTATAAAATAAGATTGTATTTTAAATGGTAGATAGTAGTTTCTTCTGTTTTCTGTTTAGTCATAACTTTTTTGTAAATTATTTCTGCATGAAGAAATTAATATATAAGAAAGAAGGAAATGACAGTACACACAGTAGTCCAGCAACAATGGATGCCATTTGCACATTACCAATCGCATTTTCTCATAAAAGACCCAATCAAACCAATTGTACATACAGTACACAGTGAATATGGCATTTACTCGTAGTGCACATGAAGCGCTTTTACTTTGAAGTTGCACTCATGCGCTTGTGCGGAGGATCCAGTGAGAGCAGCAGCAATCTACTCAGAGTTTAAACGCCGTGGATCGCCTGCTTGGATTATCATGGACTGATCATCATGATTTGTGAATTATTAGAGGAACATTTTATCCGTATCCTGAAGTTTTGATTCTGGCTGATGAAATACGTGCTTCAGAGGAACAT
The DNA here is from genome assembly GCF_019703515.2 of Myxocyprinus asiaticus. Classification (NCBI taxonomy): domain Eukaryota; kingdom Metazoa; phylum Chordata; class Actinopteri; order Cypriniformes; family Catostomidae; genus Myxocyprinus; species Myxocyprinus asiaticus. Next base: position 24,152,817 of record NC_059390.1, on the reverse strand, counting down.
ATTAGATGAGCGCTGGACGGGAAGAAAATGCTAGATTTTCGTGAGGTTCGTGAATTACATCTGTTAAACGAGATATCTGCATATTTGCAAACGGTATATAATAGAAGTTTTATTTATATTTGCCTTTTTATCATTAGACAAGACAGTTAAGAGATACAGGGAGCTGTTGAGGTGAGAGATGGAGAAGGAAAAATGCGTGCACTTTAATGCGTCATGGCTCTGATATGCGGACCGTTTAAATGGGACTGTGTTGCACACCAGTCTATTATTGTTGTAACGTGATGGCAAGTAACAACAAAAGAAACTGTGATTGGTCGTTTACATGTCTCAGACGATCCTTGTCATAAAAGCAGGCAATTCTCTGCGCCCTCGTGGCTTTAAGAAACCAATCGGCCAAACAGGAAAGATTTTCAGCCTTAGCGATATATCGGTCGACCACTATTTAGAACCCCAGTGAGCAAGCCGAAGGCATCTGTGGCAAGGATCACAAAACTCCATAAGATGTTGGTTAATGGAGAAAAATAACCTTGGGAGAAACCAGACTCACTGTGGGTGCCAGGTCCCCTCTGGCTAAACAGCATGAATGTAATGCCAATATTAGTTTTTTATGTGTAGTGCAAATCATGGTTTAAAATTAGTAAACTAAGTAAGTGTTAAGGGCCAATGTTTAAACAAAGATTTTGTATGAACTGTAAGATTAATGACTAATGTCTATCCTGGATTAACTGCAGAAGTTCACATAGATGCATTGTCCTTTGTTAGTTGGCTGATGAAGGGTTTTGCTGGCAATTAATTGATAGTCTGTTTATTCCTTTTAAGAGTGTAGTACATCATTAGACCAAGGTGATGCAGGCAGAGATCAGTGAGGTGCATCGCAAACAGAATAATATTAGTGTAGATGCCATTTAATTTATTGCAGAATTATGGATTATGAGAAGTGTTTCTGGTTCCGGCAGACCTAACTAAAGCAGCATAACTATGAGTTCAAATCACTTTTTCAAATCAAATCACTTTTATTTTCACACAACCATATACACAAGTGCAATAGTGGGTGAAAGTCTTGGGTGCAGTTCGGAGCAACATAGCAGTCATGGCAGTGATGAGACATACACCAGTTTACCATAAACATCAGATTTACACATCACAATTTACATATCTAATATACACATAATTACACACAAAACAATATACAAATAATAATATACAATGTACAGTATACAATACCCACAATATAGAATACACATACCCACAATATAGAATACACATTATACAATAAAAATATTATATATAGTATATATAAAATATACAGTAGGTTGTATTGTACTGTATTGACATTCAGGCTGTCGGTTGATAGTCAGTTGCCAGTGTGTTGTTAAGAGAGAATATAATTTATGACAGTCCAGTGTGAGATAATAAGATTAATAAAGTGCAATGCTGATGTATTTTGATTGTGAGAGATCAAGAGTTCAAAAATCTGATTGCTTGGGGGAAGAAGCTGTCATGAAGTCGGCTGGTACAGGTGCTGATGCTGCGATACCGCCTACCTGATGGTAGCAGTGAAAGCAGCCCATAGCTCGGGTGGCTGGAGTCTCTGATGATCCTCTGAGGTTTTTTCACACACCGCCTGGTATATATGTCCCGAAGGGAGGTAAGCTCACCTCCGATGATGTGTCTGGCAGTTCGCACCACCCTTTGCAGGGCTTTGCCTGTCAGGATGCTCTCTACAGTGCTGGTGTAGAACCATGTGAGGATGTGGTGGTTCATTCCAAACTTCCTCAGCCGTCTCAAGAAGAAGAGGTGCTGATGAGCCTTCTTCACAACAGCCTCATTGTGGACAGACCATGTGAGTTCCTCAGTGATGTGGACACCGAGGAACTAGAAGCTGCTGACTCTCTCCACCAGTGCTCCATTGATGGTGATGGGGCTGTGTTCTCTGTCTTTTCTCCTGAAGTCCACCACAAGCTCCTTTGTCTTGCTGATGTTGAGGGAGAGGTTGTGCTCCTGACACCAGCGTGTCAGAGTGTGCACCTCCTCTCTGTAGGCTGTTTCATCATTGTCAGTGATCAGACATACCACCGTCGTATCATCAGCAAACTTAATGATGGCATTGGAGCTGTGTGTTGCACAGACACAGTCATGTGTGTACAGGGAATACAGGAGTGGGCTGAGAACACAGCCCTGCAGGGCTCTAGTGTTGAGGGTCAGTGATGAGGAGATGTTACTGCCCATTCTAACCACCTGGCGTCTGCTTGACAGGAAGTCCAGGATCCAGCTGCACAGCGAGCTGTTTAAGCCCAGAGCCCGGAATTTCACATATAGCTTGGTGGGCACTATTGGTGTTGAATGCTGAGCTGTTGTCTACAAACAGCATTCTCACATAATTGTTCCTTTTTTCTAGGTGGGAGAGAGCAGTGTGTATTGTAGATGCAATGGCATCATCAGTGGAGTGGTTGTTGCAGTAAGCAAACTGCAATGGGTCCAGTGAGCAAGGCAGCACAGAGCAGATGTAATCTCTGATTAGTCTCTCAAAGCATTTGCTGATAATGGGGGTCAGAGCAACAGGACGCCAGTCATTTAAGCAAGTGATTTTGGATTGCTTTGGTACAGGAACAATGGTGGACATTTTAAAGCATGTGGGGACCACAGACAAGGAGAGGGAAAGTTTGAAAATGTCCATAAAAACACCAGCCAGTTGGTTCGCGCATGCTCTGATGACGTGGCCCGGAATGCCGTCTGGACACGCGGCTTCACGGATATTCACCAGTTGGAAGGATTGGGTTACATCTACTACAGAGACAGAGAGAGAACTAACCTCTGTAGCTTCGGCCGTGAGAGCTCTCTCCGCGAGGGTGGTGTTATTACCCTCGAAACGAGCATAAAAAGTATTTAGCTCATCCGGGAGAGAGGCAGCGGTGTTCACAGTGGAGTTTTTATTCCCTTTAAAGTCCGTGATGATATTAATTCCCTGCCACATGCTTCTAGAGTTGGTGGTGTTAAACTGTCCTTCAATCTTGTCCCTGTACTGGCGTTTGGCTGCTCTGATAGTTTTGCAGAGTGCATAACTGGCTTGTTTATACTCCTCTGCATTCCCTGAATTAAAAGTGGAGGTCCGCGCATCAAGTGCTTCGCGAATATCGCTATTTATCCATGGCTTCTGGTTAGGGTAGATCTGTATTGTTTTGGTCGGAACAACATCCTCTACGCACTTTCTGATGAAACACATTACGCTATCAGTGTAAATCTCGATGTCATCATCAGAGGCGGACTAGAACATCTCCCAGTCCACGTGATCAAAACAGTCTTGTAGCGTGGAATCTGATTGGTCCGACAAGCACTGGATCGTTCTGAGGGTGGGTGCTTCCTGTTTCAGCTAAGCGGGCAGAAGCAGAATGGAAGAGTGGTCCGATTTTCCAAATAGTGGGCAGGGGAGGGATTTGTAGCCATCCCGGAAGGGAGAGAAGCAATGGTCCAAAACTCGGTCCCATCGTGTGTTGGAACTGATGTGTTGGTGGTATTTTGGTGCAAATGATTTAAAATTGGCTTTGTTAAAGTCCCCGGTCACAATGAACGCGGCCTCAGGTTGTGCGGTTTCCTGCTCACTTATACTCCCATACAGTTCCTTGAGTGCCCGGTCTGTGTCAGCTTGTGGCAGGATGTACACAGCTGTGATAATGACAGCTGTGAATTCCCTTGGTAGCCAGAATGGTCGACACAGAAGCATGAGAAATTCCAGATCAGGAGATCAGAAAGACTTGACAGAATGTACTTTCCTCTGATCACACCAGGATTTGTTGATCATAAAACATACACCACCACCTCTGCTTTTACCTGAGAGGTCTTTCGCTCTGTCCGCTCAGTGCATGGAGAACCCCGCGGGTTCGATGGCTGAGTCTGGAATCTCTGCAGACATGCAAGTTTCTGTTAGGCAGATAATGCAGCACTCCCTCGTCTCTCGCTGGAAAGAGATCCATGCTCTCAGCTCGCAGAGCTTGTTGTCCAGAGACTGAACATTTGCCAGTAGAATACTGGGTAGCGGGGGTCGATTTGCACGACGTCTTACTCTGATGAGAATGCCAGCTCTATTTCCCCTTTTCCCTCTGCGTTTCCGCGGCTGGGCTGCCCAGACAAAGGGCTCCGCTGCCGTATTTGTAAACAGCGAGTCGGCATTGGGGTATTTAAAGTCCGGTTTTCGGTGCGCTATTGCAGAACCAATATCCAAAAGTGTTTGTCTGTAGTAGACAATAAGGCAGACAACATCCAAGACAAAAGACATAAGAATTGTAAACAAAACAAACAAAAAACTGCAGTGTTGAGCTCGCAACGCAGCAGCCATACTTGGCGCCATCTTGAGTCCAAGAGTTGATGGATAAATTAGGTGTGTGCCTGGCTGAATAGATGAGTCTTTAGTGTAGACTTAAGCTGAGAGAGTGTGTCTGAGTCCCGAACAGTGTTACGAAGACTATTCCATAGTTTAGGAGCCAAAGAGGAAAAAGGATCTACCTCCTTTTGTGGATTTTGATATTCTTGGTATTATTAACAGGCCAGAATTTTGCGATCTTAATGAACTTGTTGGAATATAGCATGGTAGAATATCACTTAAGTACTGCGGAGCTAGACCATTCAAAGCTTTGTACGTAGTAAACAGAATTTTTAAATTGATATGAAATTTAACAGGTAGCCAATGTAATGATGATAAAATGGGGCTAATGTGATCATATTTCTTGGATCTAGTCAGCACTCTGGCTGCTGCATTTTGAACCAATTGAAGTTTATTTACTGAACTTGTAGGACATCCTCCCAGTAATGCATTACAATAATCTAGTCTTGAGTTCAGCGCTTGAATTAGTTTTTCTGCATCAGCCACAGAGAGCATGTGTCATAACTTAGCAATATTTCAGAGGTGGAAGAATGCTGTTCTACAAACATTGGAAATTTTACTTTCAATGGACAGATTGGTATCAAATATAACACCTAGGTCCTTTGTTGTATTAGATGACGTAACAGTACATCTATCAAGAGTAAAATAATATTTTAGTGGCTTATTTTTAGAGGTTTTTGGTCTTATATTAGTACTTCTGTTTTGTCAGAATTGAGTAGAAGGAAATTTCTGGCCATCCAATCTTTGATTTCATTGATACACTCTGCTAATTTGGAGAATTGTGAAATTTCGTTGGGTTTTGAAGAAATAGAAAGTTGGGTATCGTCGGCATAACAGTGGAAGCTTATTCCACGATTCCTGATAATATCTCCCAGGGGAAGCATATATAAGGAGAAAAGCAGAGGCCCTAAAACTGATCCCTGTGGCATTCCTTACTTTTGTTTGATTTGATAATTCCTCATTTACACAGACAAAGTGATAGCGGTCTGCTGAATAGGACCTAAACCAGGCTAATGCAAGTCCACAAATTCCACACAATTTCTCTATATAAATGAACATAGTTGTGAGGACACTACCATTTTTGTAGTATTTTTGACATAAATGGGAGATGTAAAATCAGTCTATAATTAGCCAAATCTCCAGGATCAAGCTGAATAAGTGGTCTGATAACTGCCATTTTAACGTTTTTTGTTTTTGTTTTTTGGGACACGTCCTAAGGATATGGAGGAGTTAATAATATTAAGAAGAGGTTCTGAGATTACAGGGAACACCTCTTTTAAGAGCTCAGTTGGTATTGGTATTGTTGTTGCTTTTGATGTTTCGATAAGTTTTGTTAGCTCTTCATGACCTATGACAGCGAATGATTGAAGTTGTTCATGAGGAAAATTATGAGACACTGTTTTCTGAGGTGCTGTGACAGATGATTGCATAATTCCAATTTTATTTCTGATGATTTCAATTTTATCAGTAAAGAAACTCATGAAGTCATTACTACTGTGCTGCGACGGAATATCTGGTTCAGCCGAGGCTTTATTCCTAACCAGTTTAGCCACAGTACTGAATAAACACCTCGGATTGTTGTGGTTATTTTCTTTGAATTTGCTATAATATGCTGACCTGGCAATTTTTTGAGCCTGTCTGCAGCTAAAGACACTATCCTTCCATGCATAGCAAAATACCTCTACTTTTGTATTCTTCCACTTGTGCTCCATTTTTCGAGCTGCACTCTTGAGAGCATGAGTGTGATCGTTCCACTTATGAGAATGTCCCACTTATGTTCACTTTGCAGCCTACGCTTGGACTATTTAGAATATTAATAAGAATATTTTAAAAGATGAGTGTCCCGTCTGCCACTGTAAAAAAATAAACTGACCAGAAATATTGTTCCTTAATGTGCACATGGTTTGACAATATTTCAAGCTGGTAAGCTGTCTAAATTATTTTAGTAGTAAAACATAGAAAAGTAGTCAGGGAAATATTTTGCTCTTTTTCTTCATGTACTACATTGAGCTCAGTTTGGTTTCCATCGCTATCATCAATATCATTTATTAAAGCTGACTGTGTTGTTGTAGCACTGTATTTATAATTTAATATAGCTTTTATTGCTTGACGGCAGAACTCACCTCTCACCCTGACAGTAAGTTAATACAGATCCCACACATCAAGGGAGAAGATGCTGAACACATACAAACACACACATACTTTTGCCTTGGGAAAGCGCAAAAGTGTCTAGTCAAATCGAATAAATCATACACATTGTCATCAATGAGCTCGTTGAGAAAAATACTGCTTGGAATTAATTGCAAGTCTTATATGTAAGCTTAGGAAAAGAAAGAAAAACATACTCTATGCCCTTATATATATTTCCAATTCAAATACATTAATTCCATAACCCAAACTATAAATCTAAGTTATTACCTGCTAACAGACGCATCTTTAATTAAACGTTTTGGCCGCCTTTCTAGTCAGAATGCCAAAATGCTTGTGGCAGTATGTTTTGTGCGTCAGTCAAGGTGATGCCTATGTTGACTTGAATTTGTTTCGTTGTTTTCATCTATAGATGAGTACTGTGATGAGAGCTAATGTATGTGTTTTCTTGCTAGTGTTGTTGGCTAAGGCCAGCATCGCTATTACTATTTCGCATATTGGGGTGAGGGATTGTTTTTTATTTATTTATTTATTTTATTTTTCTGAGTTTCCACAATGTTTTCTACACAAATTATCTACTGTATGTTATAATGTGTGATATTCTCACTATGTGATTGTATGTGTGTTGGGGGAATAAAATCTTACATTGTTATGATTGTGTAAACATGGAGACAGTGCATGGAGATATGACGGTATTATCAGATTTCTCATTGTGAAGCGCTGTGTTTGACTCTATCTCCAAAGACATGCCACTGATACCCATAAAACATCCACAATCAGTACAGATAGACACAAAACCTTAGGATTTTGTGTTTCTGTTTGTTTCAGTGAGTGTGTGTGTGTGCGTGCATGTGGCCTTTTGTGTGTGTTTGCATGCATCAGTGAAACAATGATAACATTTGTGCTGTTTCTAATTAGAAGTTAGTGAAATTGGGTTAATTAACTTTTCAATTAAAAGATACAGCATTCCACCAAGCCAGTGCTATCCAGTTTGTAATTAATACAGAGTTGCAGAGGTTTTTCCTCCCTGTTTTTCTTAGAGGTTTAGTTGCTGCTACTTTATGGTGGTATGGTGACATGTTAAAATGCTACTGCAGCTAATATACAGTATACAACTTTATTTGGTGTCAGTGTCTCTGTTTTCACTTTCACTGGCTGCATTCAGAATGGAATAATAAAGTGTACTGCATACTCAATGTTTACCGCATACTGCCTACCGTTATGTTGTTTGTTTAGTTTAACGAGTGGTGTCCAGTTATCTTAAAAAAGGTCATTTTTACCTTTTTAGTCCATTAGGTATTTAATGCATTCAGAGTTTGTGTACTGCATAAACAGGTTTGGGGTGTATCGGAATACATGTAACAGTGTTGCGTATTTAAAATACAAAATATTAGTTACTGTATTTGATTACAGTTACAATTCAAATAGTTGGTAATCAGATTACAATTAAATTCAAAAAGTATTTTGATTACTGAAGAGATAACTTTGCACTTTATTTTAATGATGTGTTTCATTTAATATTTAGTCTATTCAGTTGGAAAACATTTATCCACATAAATTATTCTATCTGAGGAGCATTTGAACAGAAGTGAAACACTTAATGATGTTATATTCATACGAGCAGACAGAGAGCACTTTCACACTGTTATGAAAATGCGGATATGACGTAACTGAGGAAACTTCCCCTTGGGAAACTCAGAAAGTCAGAATTTCCAACTTCCTACTAAGAAAAAATACAATGGAATGCCCTTTGAAATCGGACTTCCAACTTGGAAACTTGTGCGGAAATCTTCAACTCTTCAATTTCACCCAGACGCAGGTGCCTGACGTCACGCAAAAACGTTTGCAGAGAGGGGTGAACAACGCATGGCAAATTATACTCTATATTCATAATCGTACACCTGTAGCACAAAAGCTAGTGTTGTAGCATTGTTTATCTGCTGGGTTGCAAGGAGAAGCCTCTAGTGAGAGTCAAACATCTAAGCTAATGGGAGCGCTACTGTTTTGTTCCCTTACACATCATCTTTCGAGCATCTGGCAATGGAATGCCTTTATGATTGGAGATCGGATATATCAAGTAGGTATATTCCACATCCGACTTTGAATGGAATGCAGCATTAATAGAGCATTAATCTACAGCAGAAAACAGTTAGAAATGCTGTGACAGGTGAAACAAGGATCCAATAAATACACAATTACAGTGATATGTAGTTTATCAATGTTTTTAATGCAGTTTGGGTATTTTTTACAAGAATAATAATTATACATTTGATAAATGCTATCCAATGTAGCCTTTAGCATTGTTTAGAATAAATAATTTATTTTCTGCCTCATTCTGTGAACAGAATCTACTTTCAATCAGAAAAAGATGTCGTTGTTGTAACGTAGTTGAAGCAGATGAGACTCGTAGATACTTGAAGTAAAGAACCCAAGTGGAGTATATAAATTAAAAATGTGAGAGGAACAAATTAACAAAAAACAAAAAAACAAACCAAAATGGAAAACTTGACTGAATCAAGAACAAATATATATATATATATATATATATATATATATATATATATATATATATATATACATACACACACTTTCAAATCAGATGATTGCAACATGCTTCAAAAAATTGGAAAGTGTTTACCACTGTGTACCATCACCATCTCTTCTAATAGCACTTATGAAGCATTTGGGCACTCAAGACACAAGTTGGTAATGCTTCAGTTTAGCAAGCAAAATTTTCCCCATTCATTCATTATTCAGGTCTTCGAATGCAAAATTGTACAGGGTCTTTGTTGCCGTTTTTTGCGATTCTCAATTGGAGACAGGTCAAGACTGCAGGCAGACCAATCTAGCACCCGCACTCTCTGCTTACACAGCCAAGCATTTGTAATCCAGGTAGTATGTGGTTTGGTGTTGTCCTGTTGGAAAACCACTTCTGAATTCATGCAATCTCCGACCCCGGTCTTAAAAACCGTCATTTGTCTGTAATGGATATCATGTCATGGGCTCGGGAATACTTTGGTAAACCTTTGATATTCATCATCGTTTGCCGCTGCATCCTCAGATGTTAAGATTTTACTACGCAAAACAGAAGCCATACATCAACAATGTCCAGGAGTGCCACTGACCTCTCTGGGCTTGGTCTCATCTGAAATGGAAAGTAGAAAAGTGAAATCGTGTTTTGTGGTCAGACGTGTCCACATTTCAAATAGTTTTTGTAAAGAAAAACAGCCACTGTGTTCTCTGGGCCAAACAAGAAAAGGACAATCCAAGCTGTTATCAGCATCAGGTCCAAAAGCCAGTGTCTGCCATGGTATGGGGGTTGTCATGGTAGTCAATGCCCATGACATGGCTTACTTGCATATCTGTGAAGGCACATTTGTGCAGAAAAATATGTAAAAAATATTTAGCAACATATATTTCCATCCAATCTCCGGGGGTGGAAGTGTGGCGTAGGGATGTTCCCAAAGCCGAATAATGGATTTGGAAAGGCACGAATAATGACTTCAGAAGAAGAACAAATTTATCCGAATACTAGAAACACGATCCGTTTGACTGATTATCCAAGAAGCACAAGGATAAATGACATTTGAATTAAAAATATATAAATTACAACAAAATGATGAATCTGTGAAGCCAGTATTACTAAAGTGTAAATCTAAGAATGGAAATGTGTGATTTCAAGTGGGATGGCCGCAGTCTCTAAGCAGTTTGCAGTCTCCGTTTTTTGTGCACGTCTTGAGCTTGTCAAGAGTAACATTAACTTAGAAACTATATCATATACATTTTCCACTTCTTGAAATGTCTCTGTTAATGTTCACACAATTCACACATAAAGATTCCTATGCATGCATTCATAAACCAACCTGACGCAACGTTGAAGTGATGACATAACAGCATAGCTAGTCTCTCCATCCCTTAAAGTTGACCACATTTATATCCACATCACTGATCTGGTTAGTCCTTTATTCCAAAAAAGTTTAAATGCTCCATAGAGTGTACATCTATTCAGAAAAGTCCTGCACACGGGGAGAAACTAAAATATGCTTGTTCGCTAACTCTGAACATGTAATTTAACTAATTAATTATGTCCTCCACATTATGTTAAAATATGTGCACACAAATGAGCCTGGAGTGTATCTTAAAATTAATATTTATATACAAATTATATTTTATTTTATTATGTTTCATTTAGTTTTGACACACTTACGACTCAAGCCCTGCCCCTTATCTGAATACAGATGCAGATACAGATTATTTTGCAATAGTAACATACAGATACAGATAATGGCTTATCTAACCTCTAGTGTGGCGCATTATGAATCGCATAATATGAGAATGAAGTCCCCTATAATTGCACAGTTGAAGACTTGCATAATGAATGAATGGGGGAAATTCCGCTTGCTAAACTCAAACTGTCTGCATTACCCAAACACTTAAGTGTTATTATTGTGCCAACTTTTTTGAAACGTGTTGCAAATAGAGGTGTGCAGCGAAGCCATTATCTGTATCTGTATCTGTATTTGTATTTGTTACTATGACAAAATTATTTGTATCTGTTTCGGTATTTGGATAGAACCGGATGTGGGCGTGGCTAGAACCGGATGTGGGCGTGGCTTAAACTGGAAACCAACACTAATTTTAAAATGTAACTCTCTTACATTTATAGTTTCTGTATATAAAATACGCCTCGGATAGGCCTATTTATATTATTATTATTATTATTGTTATTAATACTACTAATTATTATTATATCCTAATACTAATTATAACTATTTAATTATATTATTTGATATTTTCTTTATTTTTTTTCTATATGTAGGCTACATTAACTGTGGAATGTGTTTTTAACTTTGGATTCTCCTGGTATTTCTGTCATTAATATCTGCTGAAACAGAATTTTCGTTTAGCCTAGTCTGTGCAGTGTATAAGTATATCAATGTTATCCTGGAGGCACAAGGTGTCAAGCAATTGTGCAAGGTCAAGCACACATTTTGCACTGAATATTAACTAGCCTGCAAATACAAACTTGAAAAGAAATTAGAAAAAATATAATTAAGCCCATAAACAGGTGAAAGCACCGTAAATCTATATCAGAAACTTTTATGGTAGGCTACACTCAAGGCTTATTTTGTGAGCACATATTTTAACATAATGTGGAGGAAATAGTTATTGAGTTAAATTACATGTGCAGAATTAGCTAAGTGCAGTGGAATAAATAGAAAGAGCAAGCCTCTGTACATTTCTTGAAGAGAAAAGCGGAAAAAAGCACATGTTTTGGTTTCTCTGCAATCCTTCATATGCAGGAATATTCTGAATAGATTTACAAGTATTTAAACCTCTTTGGGGCATTTAAACTGTTTAAGTATAAAGGCTAAACCATGCAATTACCTTCATTGGCGATATGGATGTAAATGTGGTCAGCTTTAAGAGACGGGCAGACGAGCTCCACTATAAAATCATCAGTTCTCTGGTCAGGAATTCAACACCATGCTCAGGTTTGTTTATGAATCCTTAAGTGTGAATTTTTGTGAAACATTTTGTGTTTATGTATTAACAGCCATTTTGAAAAGTGGAAAATGTGTATAATATAGTATCTTTGTTCCCTATCTGTCGATGTAGTGACTCTAGGGGTCACTCTTGGGAGCCCCAAACACCTCTGCTTTTTTTAAAAAAGGCCAATGGGAATTGGCGAGTGGAATTTTCATGCCACTCCCCCGGACATACGGGTATAAAAGGAGCTGGTATGCAATCACTAATTCAGATTTTCTCTTCGGAGCCGAGCGGTTGTATTCAGTGCACTGAATTCAATTGTCCTCCAAAAATGCACCTCAAAACTGCTGGATGTACAGCGCATTTCAGCGGCTTCTCCCCCTCTGCACCCGTGGAGTGCAGAGAACGCCCCTGTGTGCTTCGGCAGAGTGAGAAAAGAGAGTATATTCTAAAAGAGTATAGTTTAATTCACAAAAAGAGCGGCACACACGGAACATCTTTTTAAAGATGACTTTCCGTTTGTGTGTAATTCCTGGTTGCGGTCGTTATCTCGCTGCTTCTGATGGCCATGATCGCTGTCTTACGTGTCTGGGCACTGCCCATGCAGAGACATCGTTCGTGGATGGATCATGTCCTCATTGCGAGAACATGACCAGGGCAACGTTGTGGTCGCGGCTTGCTTTCGAAAGAAAGCCACCCCATCGGCTCCCCGCATCGGTCCTTCTACCTACGGGTTTGAGGCCGCGTCGGCTAGCACTGGGGGTGATTTGGGGACATCAGTTGGACCACCTCTGCCGGGTATCCCCCCACAGACCTCCCATTCCCCAGCACGCTCGCTCGGACGAGACCGCCGGCTCATCTCAGGGCGAGTTCGACCTCTTGTTCGGAGCCCGAGAAGACAATGAGTTATCGAGCGCAGCATCGGAGAGCTGGCTCATCCAGTCGGACACAGAGGCTTCGACTGGGCTTCCTCCTTCTGGAATGGTCGCCCAGTCTCAGGCCGACGCGGAAATGATGGACATGCTTTCCTGGGCAGTCGCGAGCGTCGGGCTAGAGTGGAACACTCCACTCTCCCTTGAACCCTCGTGGCTCGACGATTAGTTCCTAGGCTCGGGGCGCCGCCAACGGCCACGCCCTGCCCCCGTTCCTTTCTTTCCGGAAGTGCATGAGGAGCTGACAAGGTCGTGGGAGGCACCTTTTACTGCCCGGTCCCGGTCTTTCAGCTCCCCCGCTCTCTACCCTCGATGGTGGAGCGGCGAGGGGGTATTCTGTGATCCCGAAGCTTCCATCCAGGGCCTGTAGGTTTACGTCGTCCTTGACGACCGGGGCCTATGGTGCCACTGGACAAGCCGCTTCCGCCCTGCACGCCATGGCTCTCCTGCAAGTACACCAAGCCAAGGCGCTAAAAGAACTGCACATGGGTAGTTCTGACCTGGGATTGATGCAGGAACTGCGCTCGGTGACCGACCTCACTCTCCAGGCGAAGAAGGTCACGGAGCGGTCTCTCGGGCAGGCGATGTCCACTCTGGTGGTCCAGGAGCACCACCTTTGGCTCAACTTGGTTGAGATGCTAGAGGCTGACAAGGCACGGTTCCTTGATGCCCCCATCTCCCAGGTTGGCCTGTTCGGCGACACCGTCGAGGACTTTACCCAGCAGTTCTCAGCGGTGAAGAAGCAGACAGAGGCCATACAACACATCCTGCCCCGGCACAGCTCAAGATCCCACACCCCGTCTGCTCGTCTCCAAGGGCGTCCTCCTGCAGCAACAACACCGGCTCCGCCGCAGCCTGCTCCCGTGGCCTGGCCCCGGCGTGGACCACAACGCAGGAAGCAGACGCCACCTGTCTCACGGCCGGGCGCTAAGAACCCGAGGAAGGCTTCAAAGCGCCCCTGAGACGGGCGACCCAGGCGCGAGGAGACCTGCTTATCTGGAGCTGGTGAACAGACCACTCCGTCTCCTCCTCTGGAGTCAGCAGCGCCTCAAGTTGCTACGAGCCACTCACATCCCGGGCGACCTCAACACCGCAGCGGATGCGCTGTCACATCAGGTTACCCTCAGGGGAGAGTGGAGACTCCACCCTCAAGTGGTCCAGCTGATTTGGAATCGATTCGGTCGAGCACAGGTAGACCTGTTTGCTTCCTGGGAATCCTCCCACTGCCCGCTTTGGTATGCCCTAACCGAGGCACCCCTCAGTATAGATGCTCTGGCACACAGCTGGCCCCCTGGACTACGCAAATACGCATTTCCCCCAGTGATCCTACTTGCACAGACCCTGTGCAAGGTCAGGGAGGATGAGGAGCAGATCGTCCTAGTAGCACCCTACTGGCCAACCCAGACATGGTTCTAGGATCTCACGCTCCTCATGACAGCCCCCCCGGCGAAATCCCCTGAGGAAGGACCTTCTTTCTCAGAGACGGGGCACCATCTGGCACCCATGACCAGACCTCTGGAATCTCCACGTCTGGCCCTTGATGGGACGTGGAAGACCTAAGTGGCCTACCACCCGTGGTGGTAGACACGATCACTCAGGCTAGGGCTCCCTCTACGAGACGCCTGTATGCCTTGAAGTGGCGTCTTTTTGCTAAGTGGTGTTCTTCCCGATGCGAAGACCAGAGATGCGCAGTCGGATCGGTGCTTTCCTTCCTGCAGGAGAGGCTGGAAGGGCGGCTGTCCCCCTCCACCTTGAAGGTGTATGTAGCCGCTATTTCAGCTCATCATGATGCAGTAGATGGTAAGTACTTGGGGAAGCACGACTTGATTATCAGGTTCCTGAGAGGCGCTAGGAGGTTGAATCCCTCCAGACCATGCCTCGTCCCCTTGTGGGACCTCTCTGTAGTCCTTCGGGGTCTACAGGGATCTCCTTTTGAGCACTTGGAGTCAGCTCAGCTTAAGGCACTCTCTTTGAAGACTGCCCTCCTGACTGCGCTCACTTCCATCAAGAGGGTAGGGGACCTGCAGGTGTTCTCTGTGAGCAAATCGTGCCTGGAATTCGGTCCGGGTTACTCTCATGTGATCCTGAGACCCCAACCGGGCTATGTACCCAAGGTTCCCATGACCCCTTTTAGGGATCAGGTGGTGAACCTGCAAGCACTGCCCAAGGAGGAGGCAAACCCAGCCTTGGCATTGTTGTGTCCGGTGCGAGCTTTACGCATCTATTTGGATTGCACGCAGAGCTTTAGAAGCTCTGAGCAGCTCTTTGTCTGCTTTGGTGGACAGCGGAAAGGAAGCGCTGACTCCAAACAGAGGATCGCTCACTGGGTCATTGACGCCATCGCGATGGTACATCAGGCTCAGGACAAGCCACCCCCTGCGGGGTTACGAGCCCACTCTACCAAGATAGCACCCAACACCTTTGTGAGGTTCTACAGTCTCCGGGTTGAGCCGGTCTTGCCTTTTGGGGAGAAAAGAGAGGAAAACAGGCCTCGGCTGGGCTAGCCTGTCCCTATTGTTGGGCAGTTGACTTGTTCCCGAAGGACTGTTCGATGCTCATAAGAGCATTGGGGAGGTTACGTGGCCTGGTGCACTGGCTACGAGGCACACAGCGGTCTGCCTGTCTCGCACCGCCAGTTCACGTAACACAGTTCAGCTAGTTGTGCCATTTTGTATAGGGACCCCTAGTGTCACTACATCAACACAACATCGAGTGAGTGACAGATAGGGAATGTCATGTTTACTTTCGTAACCTCTGTTCCCTGATGGAGGGAATGAGACATTGTGTCCCTCTTGCCACAACGCTGAACCACCCGCAGAAATGGCCAGGACCTGGTCTGGGCTCCTCAGCACAAAACCTGAATGAGTGGTTGCATACCAGCTCCTTTTATACCCGTATGTCCGGGGGAGTGGCATGCAAATTCAATTCGCCAATTCCCATTGGCCTTTTTTCAAAAAAGCAGAGGTGTTTGGGGCTCCCAAGAGTGACCCCTAGTATCACTACATCGACACAACATCTCGTTCCCTCCATCAGGGAACGGAGGTTACGAAAGTAACCATGACATTAACATTACTCATGACAAGATTAGACTTCTGAGACGCGGACAATGAACGGAGACTGAAACAGATTCGCGTCCATCCGATGAACTTGAAATCGCACGTGCGCATTTTCATTCATAAGGTTTACACAGTAGTAATATTGGCTTCACAAACTTATAATTGTTTTGTAATTTTCTATAGGTTTATTTAAAATATTGCTTAATACCTGTGCTTGTTGGATGATCAGTCTTCCGGATATTTTTTCTATTATTCGGATTAATTTGTTAGTCTTTTGAAGTCAAGATTTGAGCTCCTGGTCAACCCCAGAACTTCCCCCAGAACCAAACAAACAGAAAAAAGAAAAACGTGCACATCAACCCCGCACACGACAGCGCCAACCGGCTCAAGTCCGGTGTTTCTATACAGAAATTTGTAAAACAGAATTACACAACAGAAGATAATCTAAAAAACAAACTCCAGCCCATAAGCGGAATAAACAAAATAAAACATGTAGATTCTTCCACTTAATTGTTTCGAAGGTAACATCTTTTTTTTTTTTTTTTTAAATGGGGCATTCAGTTCTTCGGGCAGTCAAACTCACTCCAATGTCCTGCAAGAAATATTCAGCAAAACCAACTCCAGCCAACAGGAGGCATAAGCATCCAAAATGAGCAGATTCTTCCACAAGCTGTCCCGAAGAAATTATATTACACAAAACAAACTCAATGTTCAATGAGTTGGTCCACTAGGCGGCACCATGAAAATCACCAAATGGCTTACTCACTCCAATGTTTTTATGAAGGACAGTGCTTGCTGTGGGCATGTAAATTCTCTACGTCCATCATTAGTATCTATTCTCAGTTTGGCCGGAAACATCAGAGCAAAAGCGACCTTCCATTGATGTAAGAGTTTCTTGCATTCCCTGAATCATTCACATTTCTCTCTTGTCGAATTCGCAAAGTCTGGGAACAGGAAAATGCTGTGGTTCTTCCAAGAAAGCTTTCCTTTGCTCCTTGCCTCGCAACAAGATCTTTATCAGATGATCTCAGAAATTTGGCCAGAATTGATCAGGGCCTGTCTCCCTCAGCCGATCACCGAGCCGGGACTCTGTGAGCTCGATCGGTTTCCAGCTTATGGCCTGTTATGTCGAGCAGACTCGGGAAGAGCCCGTCTAGGTATTTCACCATATCTCTGCCTTCCTCGTGCTCAGGAATTCCAAAAATTTGGATGTTGTTTCACCGATTACAATTCTCTAAATCTTCCAGTTTTTCCCAAATGCGTTGCAAGTCTGTCTTGGTTGCTAGCGGATTAGCAGCTAATTTCTTCTCCGATGACTCCAGATAATCAATCTGTTTTTCGACGTCCGACAATCTTATAACCAACTCAGAGAATTTTGTCTCCATGGAAGTAATTGATCGATGTATTACAGCCAAATCCTCCAAGTCTGCAACAACCTTCATCAGCATTGCTGACACATTCATCAATTCACGCTGGATTTCTTTCAGTTCACCGCCCGAATTGAATCCAGGGCTTCCGGCCTGCTGCTGCGGGGAATCAGCTTGAGCATATAAGTGTCTTTTAATGTCTCCAGAGCCTGAGGATTTTGAATTTTGACATATTGGCTTCCTAGAACAGTTAAGATTCAGGGTGTATCGAATCACATCTGTTTATGACACAAATAGTTGTATTTTTATTGTGAATTATAATACAGTCAAAAGAAATGGATATTGTATTAACTCTACATACTAACCTGAACCCTGTAGGGCTTTACTGGTTGTTTAGATCAGTGTTACTATCAGAAATAATTAATAATTATTTATTTAGTTATTAATTCATATTTAAATTATTTAACTGAATCTAACTCATTAAAACCTCATATAGGGCTCCAGTAAATGTAGTGCACTACGTTTAGGAGCGGGTTTGGTTATTAGAAATAATTAATAATTATCAAAGATAATGATTAATTATTAAAATCAATAGAACATTGATGAGAATCAATGTTAGCTTTTTTAATCCTTTAAATCAACAATTATCAAAGATAATCACCAATCATTAACATTGATGAAACATTAATTAAAATTAACACTAGCTTATTGATCCTTCAAAATCAACAATCATCAAAGATAATTATCAATTATCAAAAATCAATAGAATATTAATAAGGATTAATATTGCCGGGGCACCACCCTGGAATCAGGGACTAGTAACCAGATAGTATAATAGTCTCAATATTAGATTGTTTTCTTAGGAAAATCGACATCCGGAGAATATCGATTTTCAGGGAAAAAACAATGAATGAAGGCTTGATTCCGAGCACTGACATCCCGTCAGCATGACACAGGTGTATGCAAACCAAATCAAAACACTTCTCTTTGTAATATAACAAAGTTTATTTATGCAGTAATATCAATTAATAATTAATACAATGCAGTCAATAAACTTCCAACTTCCAACTACAAACTAAACAGTGATATGATTAGATATGGAAATCAAAATAATCCTATAACACATGAGGGTGTGTGTGTGTGTGTGTGTGTGTAAGGAAGGACACTCACAATATGGCGGACGTGACTCTCATGGAGAAAATGTCACGCGAAACTTCCGGCCAGAGAATATGGTCGTGAATGTGGGCGGAGAGAAATCAGTTAATGGCGTCTACCAGTTACCGCGTGTATCCGCTTGTACGATAGCTTAGGGACAAAGCTGAGCTTTATCACAAAGCTATCTACTAGCCAAAAATGTGTGCAAGAATGTTTGTGAGGGGTCGTGTGTGTGTGTGTGTGTGGTTAGTACGAGAGAGAGAGAGAATTAAGAGACGGTCCCAAAGCCGGTTTCACGATCGTGGGAGAGAAAGCAGCTGTTAGTTTATCACTCAGAGACATGGTGGATGGCTCGTAAACTGTCCCACGGTCTTTGATTCTTTAATGGAAAAACTCAGTTTGCCGGTCTCACCCACGATGGCGGAAATGCACAACAGTCCAATGTGGTTGGACTACAATACAGCAAATCTCATTCGTGATAATTAATACCCTGAGTATTAGCCGCAATGAGCGGACTCGGTGGTCCGTAAACTGTACAAGCAATAACCTTGATACACAAGAATAACACACTATAATATTCTATCTCTGCCCAGACGTAAAACCTCTTACTTGAATCGCATGAGGATGCGGAATGTGTGTTCATCCGTCCTTTAACTCAGACTCGGTTCCTCGAGGCTTGGGTGATGACGGGAGGCCGTTTCCTCACTCTGTCGGTGGGCGGTACGGCTGCTGATTCTCGGCGGGCTGGCGGAGAAATCAGCTATATCGACTTGATTGAAGATGGAAGAGAAATCTTTTATCTCTTCACTTCTGCAGGCAAACGGATGAAGATGCGGATTGCTCAGCGGTCTCCTTCGGATCCGTTAGAATGTTCGGTGGAACACAGAGTAATCTCAACTCGTCCAGCGAGATGGAGATTGTATGGCCACAGTTTCAAGTCGGATGTTACTTCCTTGTGCCACAAGGCTACACCTGAGAGCAGCGATGAGCTGCATCTACACACGGCGAGCAAAGTTGCTGGAAGCAAATCCCGGAAGCATTTCAGAAATATTTCTACTCCCGATGACATCATGGTTGAGGGATGTTCTGTTATGTGCCTCATCCAATAGGAGTTGAGAGTTAGATAATTTAGTGAGCAAGGCTTCATGGGATTTGTAGTCTGTTTAGGACTCCCTTTGTTTGATTTTGGAGCGGTTTTTATCAGTAAGATTTATGACTTGTTATGTGGGCCTGAGTTGGGTTTTACGACTGTGTTAGGCCTGCCTTTGTCTTCTATCTGAATACATGAGGCCCAACAACCCCACCCTTCAACCTAACCATCAGTGGAGTAAATCTGTAATTTTAGAGCAAATATGCAACATCTTAATCATGCTAACCATTGTTTATGTGAAGGCGGTTTACTTCCTGGCTTGCATGGGACCAGAACCAGTGTCTCTGAGACTGCTTGCATAACGCGCTATCAGTAACACCAAAGGAAAAAGGTAAACACATTTGAATAAATGCAAAAATATCTGATTAGGGGATTTGGGAGAAGGGGTTTGATTTCAAGGTACATGAACATTCGGAAGCAACATGCCGAGTTCTTATGTGATCATGTTATATATAAGCAGTTTGCTGCTAAGGTGTTAGCTCCATGGTTGCATTTTCTTCCCTCTTGGTCTCTCCTCCATGCTCCTCTCACTCTAAAAAACTGACACTTCTCTCAAGGGTAGAAACTCAACTCTCAACTTCACTATCATTTCATAAGCTTTAGCATAATTACGTCCACCTCTAATCTAGCCCTCATACTTTTGCAAGCTTGAACAGTAAAACATAAAACTGTGTGTGCACTCGTGTTTTAGGCTAGTTTTGAAAAAAGAATCATAAATAGTACTTCAGAGCTTCACATCAGTACAAGTTCAGTACATAGAAAGTCTCATTAATGAGCCGCTTGCGTTATTCTGCCTTAATTTAAAAATGCATAAATTCATGCTTTTCATAATCTGTGCTGGAATCCCATTATGCTGTTACTGTAATATTTTGGGTATTAAGCTCAGTGACTCTGCGCACAAACGGCTGAGAGGAGCAATGCTTGTCACCCCCTTTACGGATGATATTAATCAGGCTCTCCCCAAAGAAAAGATGAGCAGAGAAGAGAGAGAAGCGAAAAGGAAAAACATCAGAAAACCAATTCAGTGAACAAAGGCCCATGTGTTCCCTGGTGGCTTGGGATCGAAGAGCAAATGAAAGAGCGGAATGAGAGACAGAGGCAACAGAAGAAAAGACTGTTTTATCAAGGTGTTGGGTGGAAAGACTCGGAGGGTGTGAGGTGGAGCTTTTGTGGCGGTTTGACTGAATAAGGAAACACCGTCAGTCAGGTCAATTCATTTTGATTTGTTTTTTATTCTTTATCAGGTAGTTTTGTGAATAATTGAGACAGTGAGGTAGAGGGCATTGTGTCAAGGGGTGTTCCCACTTCTAGCGCTGCGGTTGACGCCACCATGCAGTTAATGTGTCTGAATATGAGGAATCAAACTGGGCTGAACTTTGAGTCATCAGAGAACATTTTAAGCCTCTTGGCCTGTTTAGAGTTTGACCATAAAGAGACCACAAACCCAATTTAATAGCTCAACATGAAATGCAAGAAAAAGTCCTTTCAGTTTAATCAGTATTTCATCATGTCATATTCATTAAATTCACTCTGACTAATAATCATTTTAGCTGATTTTTTTAAGCAAAAAAACAAAACAATATATATATATATATATATATATATATATATATATATATATATATATATATATATATATATATAAAAGAACAGTATAAACATTTATTTAATCATGTGTTAAACATATTAAAGATTTATCAGCACAGACTTATAAATGAGAAGTATTTTAAAAATGACCCTCTTCTTTTTGTGAGGACATGGTAGTAATGTTTCTTGTAATGATACATATGTATACTTCTGTTCAAAAGAAAAATGTTTATCTATATTAAACAGAGTTATGATCTGCAGACAGTTTTAGCAGTGAGTGATGCAATGTCATCATTTCGATAAAATTAAGAGAAAATAAAATGAAATGGTACATTTGTTTTACATTTGTTTTAAATGTTGTTGTTTTTTTTTTTTGTTTTGTTTTTTTAATTTATGTAATATCAGTTTTGTCCCATGTTTTAAAAATCAGTGGAACACAATTTAATAAAAGGAACATTTGAGGAATTAGACTAAATTTGCTGCAAGAAATTAAAGGGAGCGAGAGAGTTTCTTGAGGGGTTGATCACTCTCAGATGCCAAAAAGCAATGTTTATCATCTCATCCATACACATTTACATTTTTACTTTAATTAAAAACCCAGCGGAGATGATGCAGAGTTCTAGAAAAATCATTAAAATCATTCCAACATTAGCCAGGCTGTGTTTGTGACATGGGTTTTATTTTGCTTTTTGAACTTGGCAGTAATAAATTACACACTAGTACAGAAAAGTTGAGCAGCCCCTATCTTTTTAATTTTCTAAATGCAATTCATTGCTCCCAACATGGGCTTAATTTGTATTTTATAATTTGCACATTTTCCTAGCATTACATGAGTAAATTTCCCCCCTCTCTCTCCCTTTAACTTTGCTTTGACTATACAAGTTTAATTAATTTCTCTGCATTATAGACCGCATGAATTGTTGGCTGTTTAAAACATATGAGGTGTGTATACTGTTATTTATATATATATATAGAGAGAGAGAGAGAGAGAGAGAGAGAGAGAGAGAACATTTGAAAATGAGGCTGAGGGATTGCTGGAGGTGGTGTAAATTTCATCGTAATTTACTGAGGATCGCAGAGACTGAAAAATAAAAACTACTTGTGCAATTCTGTGACTGTTGTAATTAAACCAGTGTGTGTGTTTGTGTGTGTGCGAGCGCAGCAGGAATTTGTTGAGCTTAAGCGTGTAACGAACGATAGTGAGACAAACAGACCCAAGAGCAGAGGAACAGTTCAAAGGATTTATTAAGAGTAATAATGAGTAGTCACTGGGTTGGGGAATGTAGAAAATCCCAACACCAGCTGCAGTAGTGGGAAGCGATCTCCAATGGCATGTGCGTCGTAGTCGTGCAAGAGACAATCCGTGAAAAGTGTGTTCATAGGATGAGTGTGTGCGTTGTGGAAGTCAGGAACAGATTCGTAGAATCCTTCGTTGAAGTGAGATGCAGAACAAAGCCCAGTAGAGATGAGCGAACTTAACTCCCGACACGCAGGCAGAAATGAGTTATCTTCCGTGGAAGACCAGCTGACACGCAGCAATACTGGAAGAAAACCACACACCCGACACGCAGACAACCAACAGATACATGAGACAGGACCAGCTAGGCAGAGAGAGTGAGGTTAGTACTCAACATCAAACAACAATCTAGCAAAGATACTGAGAACATGACGAACTTAAGAAGGGAGTGAATTGGGAGAGAACAGGTGTTGCTCTGCACTCTAATCAGTGGCATGATTAGCGTTCCCCCAGGAACAATAAGTGTTCCCACTGAAACGCCGATCATGCACGCCTGTGAGACATGAGGGAGAGAAAATGACAGAACATACAAAACAAACTGACAAACTAATCGGAGCCGTGACAAAGTGGGCCTATGGGTACAAAATGGATGATAAAATCACTTTTCCTACCTGTTTGTTTAAATGCAGAGTGTATTCAGTCACTTGAGTCACAGATGTGTGTAAAAGTGCATGGATTGCCTTTTTTGCCATGTGGAAGTTGTTCAACAGTATCTGCTAGGCGAATCTGCTAATTTTCTTGTTGTTTGCAATGTAGCATGTTGATAAAACTTTCACTCCTGTGGTCTACATCTACCTTGGCAGTTTTTCAAAACCTAATCCTAGTTAAATCTCCCATGATCACAACATTTAAGCAACACAACTGATGAGTATCAAAGCAATGATAAAAATGTGAACATCGTAAACAGATAGCAAGATGAACCTTTCTATTTCTTCCTCAAATTACTCAGACACAGGAGCCCAGTGATGCAGTAGTGTGCACATACTGTGAATTTATCAAGGATAGGCTATATATATATATATATATTTAAATAAGGCAATATCAAAGTCAGTCTTCATTCTGAAGGTACTCTTTCCATATTTCACCTGAGGTCAGTAAGGTCACTACAGAGCTGTTTTTAATTATTTGTGTATTTGTAATTGTAATAAATGTAAATGTACAACCAGGGTTTGAAATGAACACCCGCCTACCTGCTAAATGCGGCTAGTGTATGTACTAGGGGTGTGCAGTGAAGCAATTATCTGTATTTGTTCAAATGATAAAATGATCTGTATCTGTCTCTGTATTCAGATAGAACCAGATGTGGGCGGGACTTAAACCGGAAATGCGTCAAAACATTTATAGTTTCTGTTAATAAAATGCCTTGCATTTTCATAATAATTTCCTAATAATAATAATAATAATTACTAATATTTTATTATTATTATTATTATTATTATTATACAATTATTATTTAATAAAATAATTATTAATTATTTGTTTTCCTTACCAGATTTGTAGGCCGCATTAACTGTGGAATATGTGGTTTCTACTGGTATTTCTGATATTAATATCTGCATTTTCGTTTGTTTGTGCATCTTTAACAAAATTATTCTGGAGGCAGGAAGTGTCGACAAAAAGGTGAAATGTTAAGTACACATTTTGCAGAGAAAAATAAATACAAATTAAAACATTAAAATAAATTAAAAATAAACAGGTGAAACAGGTGAAAGTCCCATAATTCTATAAGGAATTTTTGCAACCTGGTCTCATGAGACCAGTATTTAGTTAAACAATAATAATACTAAATTTATATAGCACATTTCCAGAGCTCAAGAACACTTAACATTCTCAAATTTAGCACAGTTTAAAGAACAAGAAAAAAAGACAGAGCATGTTTCAGTTTCTTCATTTTACATAAGCAGGAATATTATGAATAGATGCATACTCTATGAAGTATTTAAACCTTCATGGAGCATTTTAACTTTTTTTGGAATTAAGTCTTAACCAGATACCCTAATCACAGATGTGGATAGAAAGTGTATATGATGTTGTATCTTAGCTTCAGATGTGCACAATTACCAGAGACCACAAACGGTGTTCCACAGATTCATAAATTTGTTATAATTTTGGAAATGTTTATTTATCGCTTTATTCTTGTGCTTCTTGGATAATCAGTCAAACAATTTTGTTTTTTTTATATATTATTCTGATGAATCTGTTATTCATTTTGAAGTCATTATTCGTGCCTTTCCGAAAAGGATATTTGGCTTCGGGCACATCTCTAGAATGTACCTAGTAGTGTTGTATATGTTCTGCAGAGAACTGGTAATTCCTATGTAATGGTTATGCACAATGGTGCACTTTATTTTACAGTCCTGTTTCCATGGAATTACTATGGACGAACTAGTAAATGTACCTAGTAATTAATGCATAAATTATAAAGTACTTGGCGAAGTAAGATGGTACTTATTGAGTACATACTGGTAAGAACC
Organism: Myxocyprinus asiaticus; assembly: GCF_019703515.2. NCBI lineage: Eukaryota > Metazoa > Chordata > Actinopteri > Cypriniformes > Catostomidae > Myxocyprinus > Myxocyprinus asiaticus. The sequence continues at coordinate 24,127,783 of NC_059390.1, read as the reverse complement.
ACTGCAGTTCACCTTACCTAACAATCTTTAACTGAACACTGATTATCTTAACTGATTGGTATGTACCATGACATACCATGACATTACCCTTCTTACATCCTTGTAATTTCTGGCAGTTCATTAAGGGATTTTTGACAACATACTTAATATGTGTTGACAGTTCTCATTTTGGACATATGCAGTAGCTACCAGACTCATATTTGCACTTGACTTTACCAATTGTCATGTGAAAAAGGCCTTGCTTAAAATTACTAAGTACCAACCCTATTAAGTACTGTATAGTTACTGCTGTGTTTTATATTAGGTTCTATGTAAGATCCCATCCACTTCCAAAGCATGTACCATGATGACTTGTTCTTGTAATGTTTCACATTATTTAACATGTATGTACACAATAAGTGCATGTTATTAACCCACACTTGTCTGTAAGTACTACATATTTACCATGTGAGTAGCATTGAGGCGTACAGTAAAGTTTCATATTAATTACCATATAGGTACACTTTATAAACTGTCTGGAGGTACAGAATAATTGGCATGTATGTACCATTGGTAAGTACAGTAATGTTTCACATTAGTTAACATTTATGAACACTTCATGCAAGTACCTCTTGACACAACACATTTGTCTGTAGTTACAACAAATACCATATAAAATATGTACCAGGAAAGTACACGTACTGTAAAATAAAGTGCTATCAATTACTTTTATCAAGACAAAGAAGTCAGCCATTATATACTATATATATATACATTTTTTTTTTTTTTTTTTTAAAGCATCATTTCCATTCTATTAAACACAATAGAAAAAAAAAAAATAAATTCCTGTGATGCATGTACATAAACTTTTGGATGTTGTTCGTAGACAAAAAACATACAAACAATAAGGTCAAAGTGAAAAATGTTTGAACAAGACTTTCTAGAAATCCACAGTGCTAAAAGTGGCAGAAGTTGAAGAAACACCAACATATTGTTTAGTATCTGACAGTGTTGATGCATTTAACTTTGAACAGATTGCAATACCTTGGTAGATAAACTTTTATTTTGTACTTCTGTAGCTTGTCCCAGTACTTAGCATTCTTTTCAGCGCAGTGCAAAGGGGACAAAGCCAACTTCGGGTCATCACATTTTGACCCATGACCTGTCAGAGACCCCTGCTCCTTGTTTGGTCCCTCAAGGGTCAGTTTGTCTTGATCAAAGCCTATATAAACACCAGTCTGTCTATCACTTAGCATGCTAATGCATCTCAATGGTAAGACCTTCAGAATGATCTCTCTGAGGAAACCTCAACCCCATATAGTCAAGTGCACCAGGCTCAAAGGCTCTTACTAAAGAACACTGTCACTAGATCAGCATTGTATTGTTGTATTTAGAAACCCATATCAAACTGGGCATGGGGAAACCTGATCCTGGATCAGCTTTCACACTGTTGTTTTCAGTGAATGCAGGTCCACAGCCGGAGATGCACCTGGATGGGTCAGCCTGAGGTAGAATGAAGCAGCTATGTGTTAGTGATGAGGGTGCAATGCCCTTTGCCAGTGACCTGAGACCAGATTTGCATTTCCTCATACAATGGTAAGAAGATAATTCAGAAGAGGCCGGTGTCAGGTATCATGCACAAATGCACATATATACGTGATTTCCTATTTGAATCAGGTATTGTTAGGATGAGGCGAACTGAACTAGTTTGTGAAAGTGTCTTGAATGTTTTCTTTCTCGTTGAGCAAATCAACAACAAACCAATCATCGGTGCTATAGCTGGTGAAGAAATCAATTTACTTAATTCAATCTAATCGCTAGAGAACTCATTTGCTTGTCTTGGATGTTTTGCAAACTTATCAACTGATTCTTCTTCTCATCTGTCAAAGGTGGAGGGTGGACCAGCTCAAAGGTACATTGAGCCACCTACCGTACTGGGGTAAAATTGCTTGTCGATTAGCACCACCCATTGTAAAGGTGTGAATGTTCGCCAAAAGTACATTCACGTTGCTTTCTATGTGAAAGGGCCATTCGTCTGTTATTTGCTTTGCATAATTATGTCACACCCGGTGTGAAAAGGCCTTCAATGTTAAGAAGAACGTTTGTAGACATTCTTTGTTTTGTTTTAAAATGTCATGCATGTTTTGTGACAAAATTCAGTGTGAATGGACCTTACAGTATGTGTTTGATTTCTATCATCAAACTAATGCTCTCACCCCTCCTTTTAAACTATCATTTGTTTTAAACTCTTTCATTTTCATCTTCTCCTTTTCACAATTCTCCTTTATTCTTTTTTCTCCTGCCACCTCCATCCCTCTCTTACTCTCTTTCTCTCTTCATTTGCACTTGACAACTTCAACGGTGTACATTCGTGACTCACTGCAAGTCCACTATAGCATCTGCTATTGTTCATCTTGAATGAACCACTGTCAGAAAGAGAAAAGAAGGGATTGTGCGGTGAGGAGTGGATGGAGGGGAGCACGAGTTAATTAAGAGTGTTGGAGAAACAGAGGGAGCCGCACACCTCCGTTAAAATACGAGACACTCAGATGAGGGGATAACGCATTAATTACTTCTCTCATTGCTACAATGGAGTCTGAGAGTTGAGGGAAGGTCATGGAGTCTTTGGTGTGGAGCAAAGTTTTATTATAAGAAACAGAGACTAAATGGAGGGAAAAATGGGAATGGGGGAGACAGGCGCAAAAGTGGAAGCGAAAGAGAAACTACAAAATGAAACACGTGCCACAGCCCTACCCACAACAACACAAACATAGCAATACTTTAGTGACAGTTTTTCTGAAAAAAATTTACTCCTGCTAATTCTGCTAAATCTTCCATTTGGGGACCTCCTAAAGAAAGAGAAACACAAAGGCAAATATCACTTTAATTACTGATCATACAAAGAGTTAGGGATTTGAACCCCTTACCCTCCAGGTATTACAGTTTCAATGCATAGATCATCCTGCACTATTAATTGTTCAGACATGAATAATACATCAAATTATGCGTCTTGTTGAGGAGTGCTATTACTTCACAATGCAATCGGAACTAAAATTTTTGCCCGGCTGACAATAAAAAGGGTTGAAAAGTCCAAAATATTATATCTAGACTAATGAACTACATTTTAACATTTTCTAAAGCAAATGTGAGATGTGCTTGCCAAGAGCCAGCTTGTCACCAAACAAATACGGGATGTTGAAACATTTAACACTTCAATATGGGATGGGAGTTCCCATTTAGCATTTCACCTCCAATATACTGGAAAATAGTCATCCATTTCAGCCTAAATACTAGACATTCCGGCCAATAGGGGACAGCTGGTAAGCCAATGCTTGCCTGTATAAAACTCACCACCACAATGCTAGAGTGTTGTGGGTGGTTGCCAGGGTGTTGCGATATGGTTGCTCAGGTTTTCGAAGTGTCGTTTGTGGTGCGTTCATGTCATATCGGAATTGCTGTACTTATGAGATGGTAACTCAAAGATTCTACATTATTTGTTTCCATGGTAATTCTTATAGTGCCAAAATGGATCCATTTGCAGGATTACTGTTGATGGCAGCAAAATATTTAGTCAATTAATCAAATTATAAATTTACCTCAATATTTCTTGCTAGATGTTTTAGAATAAAGCAACACAAAAGTACTGGTGAAAATATTAATTGACAAATGTTTTCTTTGATTTTGTCAACGATAATTAAGATGGGAAAAAAGAGATGCATCATGACCATAATAATACTGCAAGTACTAACACTGCTCTGTTACAGTTATTCCATTTATTTATTTTAAGAAAGAAAAATCTTGAATTAATTCAAATTATCCATTATTAGTATTATGAGGATTTCCCCGCATGAGATGCTTGAGCTGCAAGAGCTGAACACCTTTTAATTACCTCATTTAACTCAAACACATCCTATATATGTGAGCGTTATTAGCCATATCCACAACATAAAAGTGATGTTACAACTTGCATCTAAACAGACAATGAAGCGAATGAACAGGTGAACTTTAACTAAGTTGCGTGCTTGTTAGAATGCTTAATATTCTAAACTGTCTAAACATGAGGACTTTAGGAGTTTTTTATCATGTTGTTTAATATTAATCTTTTACATGATAAAATAATCTAAATAGTTGAATATTTGGCTAAAATTTTATTTTTGTCAACTAAAATCATATGCCATTTTATTAATTTGTGAATATAACACGATGAAATACTGACTAAATTTAAGTGATATTTTCGTCAAAAGACAAAAATGATGACAAACAAAAAAACTGAAAACTGCAACACAGAAATTACAAATATGTGTAAACTACATTTTGAGGTTGAGGTTGCTGCCATATTGGATATTTTTACATGACGTCACAATATTCAAGTCTTAGCTTTCATACAATTCCAAGTTTACAATTTGCAATAACCAGTTTAACAAAAATGTGAATGTTTTTTACAAGTTGGAATCTCGTAATTATGCTAATTGTGACATGATGTGAATGCACTACAGCATTCACTACAGTATGCAGTTTCTAGGGCATTGCTTTGCAGTTTCTAGGGTGTTTTTCTTGGTTGTAAGGTTGTTGGCCCGAGTAAGGTATCGTTATGTCCATAGCACAAAGTGTGCAGGAGTTACACAACAAAGTTTAAGGTTTGTTGAAATCTGTAACCCTAAGAATGAGCAATAGTAATAGTGATGCTTGCTTTAGCCAGCACAACTAATTAGCTTAATTAAATACAGTTTAGGTCAAAGGAATTGCAGTTGGTCCTTCGTGCAAAAACAAAATGAAGCCAAGACAATCCAAAGACCATGAGATGGAGTCTCTCCTGTTTTTCCTCCATATTTCCTCTCCTCCTCATCCCCTTTCTTCTTCCACAAGTCCCGTGAGAGAGGGGCGGGTGGCCATGAGCTGCGTATATTTACGTAGAGGCCATCTGATAGGCGGGAGAGGGGGAATACGGCAAGATAATTAACGCAGATACCCAATGCAAGACCAATGCAAGCAAAAGGTGGGTTCAGAGATAAAGCGCTCATCAGAGCACAAAACCACCCCTCGTACAGATAGTTCCTGGGTAAATAAACGAAACGGAGGGAAAGGGAAGGAGAAAGAGCCAAGGTTAACACAGTATAAGGTTACGCCTCCATCTAAGAGAATTCAGATGACATTAAGAAAAGAGGGTTTACCAGAGCTATTTACCAGAGTGTGTTAATTTAAAGGCCTTCCTGTTGCATCAGTTATTTGATCATTGTGGCACAAAATGGGCCTCTTTACAAACATGTTTTTGTCATTCTTTTTACTGCAGTTGTTCGATGCTTTTGTGAAAACCCTGCAGCCTGATTCAAGCATCAGCAGGAACTGTTTGGTTTGAAGTAATTGTGAAATCAAAATTGACCTTATTTACTTTCTTAATTCAACTTCCTGGTCTTATTGTGCACAGTTAATTGGTGCATGTGAATTCAAAGAAAAACTATGTTTGTCTTCATAATCTTTCATCAAAATGTAATACCCTGCTCCATGTATGAGACAACTTTGTTTTTTGGCTGATGTCACAATTTTCATGATTGTGTATTATGTTTAGTTTCTTGGTTTAGTGGTGGACCAGCATAGCAATGTTGTTCATCAGCAAAAAAATAATAATTAAAAATAAATAAAAATGATGGTCAACCAGTATGGTCTTACTGCTGTAGCTGATTGACCAATGAATGCTTGCTAGAAAGCTAGTTAAGAATTCTGCTAGGGAAACAAACATAAGGTTAGGGTGTATTAGATTTTGTGCTGGTCTTTTCAAAACAGGAAACCACTTCTCACAATCCAATCAATTTCAGATTGATAAAATATACTATAGTCCTTCCCCTGGTTTAGGGTAAGGGTTATCTTCTTTCACTCTGAAATGCGTCACGTTATGGGAGTGAAATGGATTGCGAATATTGTTTAACAGACTTTGAGTAACATATTTACGTTAACTCATCAGGTAACAATCTGCGGGCCTTGTTGGTGACCTTCTTAGGTAAGAAGTTGTGAATCATGCAAGCAAACAGTTCAGATATGTACTTGGACTGGAGATGATACAGATCACCCCTTATCCCTTTCCTCTACTGTTCATGTAGGGGCTTGAGATACAGAGACAAGATACTCTTAGGTTTGGAGATAAAGACGGCTTCTACGCCACATCCCACACAGACCTGGCACAGGGGAGATGGTTCTGATGTATTGGAACCAAAATGGAGGAAGCAATCTTATCATACTGTCGCAGAGATTAAACATTTCAATGCACCTCCATTTTGTAAGCAATGTTGGCTCCCTCCTCGCCTGGGCGGACATGGAGATTGGTGCAGCAAGGTTATTATTGATTCTGCCGTGCACTGCATTTAATGATAAGAAGGTTAACTACACCTAAGCAAGTCCACAGCCATTTCCACAGTGATGTTTAATGTTTGCATGTAGCTACTTGATATTGACGAGATGTGAATTTCCGATAACAACCAACATCCTTGCGTGCATCCTGTGAGTGCTTAAGGGGATTTTTGTCGATTGCTTTACCGATATTTTCATGACGCACAAATTCTGGTTTTTAATATGTCATTTTGTGTCCTTGCTTGCAAGTGACACAGTGTGTGTGTCTTTGCACGTATCTACGGGTGTCTGGTGAGGATTTTGGTTCTGATGTTTTGGTTTGTGTGTGTTTGTGTGTAAGTGAAGTCTGGTAGAGCAGGCTTTATCTGAGATGCTCCATTTGATACCCATCAGGCAGGCTGTTCCACAAGCTCACATTCCTCTAGTTTGTCTTCTCGAGTGTGTGTTTGTGTAGCTGTGTGTGTGCTTGACCTGTGGTTTGATATCAGATATGTCTCTTTCGTGCACACTGGAGTTTTCTCTTATCACCTTTTCAGTAGCTTTCCTCTTTTTCTCCTGAAGAGTAAAGAACAAACATAACACTAGCAGCCAAAATGCACTCTCTTACCCCACTGATGTCCACTCACAGACAGCTGGCAATGTATCAAGTTTGAAACAACTACATCCTGTGTACTAGGGAACCACTTATTTGTGTTTGTTGTTTCAAAGCTAACGTGGACTCCTGGTCTTGTATTAGGAGATTTCTTGTTTAATTAGTGCTGTTTGCTCAAGCAAGCATCAATATAACTATTTTTTTATACTTTGGGTTAGGGATTTGAACAAACCCCTAACCTTAAGTATTAAACTTTGGCACATAACTCATCATGGACCATTTATGCTAAGGACATGTTTGTTATCTGTTGTTTGAACTGTGTGTGGCTTATTGGGGATATATTATTTGTCTTGCTTTTCTAAGTGATAAGACTTGCAATGTTCACCTGGCAGATGATAGAGTGGAAACATTGGAAAAGAAAATCCTTGGTTAATGGTTCCTTAACAGTTCCATTTAACAATTCTTTTTGTACTTTTGATGAAGAAATACACTTACCGACCACTTTTATGTACCCCTCTACACCTACTTATTCATGCGATTATCTAATCAGCGAATCGTGTGGCAGTAGTGCAATGCATAAAATCATGTCAGCTTCAGTAACCCTTATGCAGTGTTTAAATGTTTTTACCTAATTTGGTGTTCCCAGTCAAAAATGACTGGCATATTAAAGATAGTTATAAATCTCTCATTATGCTATACTATCACCAAATATTGGATTCAATCTTTTTGTCAACTTGTTTTCTTTCAATTAGCACAGGTTTTGTGTTTCTTTTTGGAACATATTGATCATAGGCCTCACTGATCTGAGCTTATGCACCTCAGTTTTTGAGTGAAAAAAAGCATTATTTGTGGATACTTTTGGCAATGTTAAATAACATATGAAAACATTTGTATAATTATTATCACACTAGTGTGCTTTAATGTTTAACCCGGAAGTTTGTTTTGAAATAACAAATTAAGGTGCATAAGCTCAGGTCAATGAGGCCTACGTTCAATACATTCCCAAAAGAAATGCAAAACCTATGCTAATTGAAAGAAACAAGTTGGCAAAAAGATCTAATCCAATATTTGGTGATAATATAGCAAAATGAGAGTTTTATAAACAATTTTATAGGCCGGTCATTTTTGACCGGGAACACCAAAAGTGTAACACATTTTTTTTTTTAGAACTTGTGATACTCTGTGTGAGCAAAGTCAGTAAGTTTTAGTCCAACAGGATAACATTAATTAGCATTTTCAGGCAAAAGAAAATCCGCTTCAGGTCAAAATTACCAGAACACAACATGAGGGGTTGTTTGAGTGTTTCTGTAACTGCTGATCTCCTGTGATTTTCATGCACAACAGTCTCTACAGTTTGGTCAGAATGGTGCAAAAAATAAATAAATAAATAAATAAATCCAGTGAGCAGCAGTTCTGTGGACAGAAACTCCTTGTTGATGAGAGAGGTCAATGGAGAATAGCCAGACTGGTTCGAGCTGACAGAAAGGCTATGGAAACTCAGATATCCCCTCTGTACAACTGTAGTGGGCAGATGGAGGCAGATAAGCTACAACAGCAGAAGACCATGTGAGGTTCCACTTCTGTCAGCCAAGAACAGAAAGATGAGGCTGCAGTGGGCACAGGCTCACCAAAACTGGACATTTAAAGACTGGAAAAAACATAACCTGGTCTGATGAATCTCGATTTCTGCTGAGGTACACAGATGGTAGGCCCACTACAGCCTTAGCTTTCTGTTGTTGGCTGACATAAGTGGAACCCGATGTGGTTTTATACTGTTGTAGCCCATCTGCCCCAAGGTTCAACATGCTGTGCCTTCTGAGATGCTATTCTGCTCATTACAATTGTACAGAGGGGTTATCTGAGTTAGCCTTTCTGTCAGCTCGAACCAGTCTGGCCATTCTCTGTTGACCTGTCTTATCAACAAGACATTTCTGTCCACAGAACTGCTGCTCACTGGATGTTTTTTTTTTTTTTTTTTTTTTTTAGTTTTTGCACCATTCTTAGTAAAATCTAGAGACTGTTGTGCACGAAAGTCCCAGGAGATCAGCAGTTACAGAAATACTCAAACCAGCCCATCTGGCACCTACAATCATGCCATGGTTGAAATCACTGAGATCAAATTTTTCCCCATTCTGATGGTTGATGTGAACATTAACTGAAGCTTTTGACCCATATCTGCATGATTTTATGCATTACACTGCTGCCACACGATTGGCTGATTAGATAATCGCATGAATAAGTAGGTTTACAGGTGTACGTAATCAAGTGGTTGGTGAGTGTATTTGGATATTTAATGAGATGAATTCATATTTTTTACGGAACAGATTTAAGGCAAAAATGTGTTTACTTTGCCATTTAGCTTTTTCATGAGTAGGATCTAAATTCCCCTGAATCAGACTACACTGGTCATGTTTTGTATGTTTCATGGTTTGAAGTATATATGTACAGTTTTTTTCAATATTTTGTAACATCTTTTGGATTAGGTTTCATCTAATATTTATCACCTAGGGTTTTTTAATTATTTGAATTATTTTATTTATTTATTAATTTTCATTATATTTTTGTCCACTGGAAATTTTTGGAAAGTCAAATTACAGTCAATGTGAAATGACATTCGCAACCCATTTCGCAACTTCCACATTGTGAAGTATTTCCAAGTAAAACAGGGACTTGATTTGAACCACTGGGAATTGATTGAATCATATAGTGGCATTCCGTACCACAGTTTGTAATCAAGTGTGTTGATTTCCCTCCTGAAACAATGCTGGCACCCATTTGTTGAAAGTTAAGTGGTCTGTGTGATGTCCGCTAAAAAAATAACAGTCGTTTTAGAGGCGGAGCATATTACAAGCACAATAAGACCAGGAATGACCAAATATGATCCATTTTGATTCAACGTAAAAAAAAATTATTAGGCATCTGTTCTGACCATGGTCTACACATCAGTCAATTCATTATAAAGAAATGGTTACACTGAACTTGTGAATTCCTTTAAACTTCAGACTTGTTTCATCACTGATACAGAGAAGTTTGTTTTACCGTTCACATAACTCACAACCACCTCACGAGATAGAGAATTCCCTTTCTGTGTATATTTCATTTCTCAGTCAAGTTCAGTTCTGTGCTGAATGTATTCTGATCCGATAAATAAAAAAATAAAAAAATAAGACTGTCCTAAAATAAATGCGGTTGTCATGGTGGCGGTGACGAGCTTTGGCGAGAACTGTTGTTGGATTTATTAAAAGGAGTCTGTCATTCATCTTACTGACGCAGGCATTATGAGTGAGATAATCATAACTCTCCTGCTTTATTGCGCTTTCCTGCAGTGTGGACAGTGGTGTACCGATCAGGTGTGCCATACCAAAATAAATAATGTCTTTGTTCCAGGATATGTAAATGAATTTATTTCAGACTGCTTGATGATTAATCATCACAACCTATGTGTCTTTTCAGAGATGGATCCATTTAGATTAAAAGGATTATTCATAGAAAATAAAGCACTGAGAAAATATGGGTTGAATCCATATCTGCTCAAATGAAAAAGGGTTTTGTAAGACATAGATGGAGTTTGACAGTGATCCAGTAGTTGTCTTTAAGAATGATCATAGTTACTAGTCTGCTGACCTTCTTGTTAAACATTAATGTAATGCTTTCGGTAAGAAATATTGCACACATTTTTGAGTGTGGTATTTTGACAACCGCCAAAAAAAAAAAAAAAAAAACTGTTTTGTCATAAAAGCTTGTTTTGAAAACCAAACACTAATAACTTGATGGTAAGACCACAGTTATCTAGGCTTAAAATAGAATCTAATATGTCAAATGTTAGATAATAGATAAAAAGCAGACAAATTCACAATGGTGGCTTTTATTTTTATTTTATTTTTATTTTTATTTTTTTGCCCCCACATTTTGAAATTGTTAAGCTTTTTATTTTTATTTTATTTTTTTTACTTTTGGTGACATTTTTGCTCCGAGCCTTAGTTAATATTGGACCCTGCCATCTATTGATATATACCCACTTTATTATATAACTATAGTTAGCTTTATACAAAACAAATAGAATTCCTTTGCATGTGGGTTAGGGGTGGGTTACTGGGGCTTAAGCCCAGAATGTTTTTTTTGTTGTTGTTTTTTTTCATCTTGTATTGATGTCACAAGTTACCAGTGCTTTGGAAGCAGGTTTATTCTAAAATATAAAATAAATATAAATATGTGTGTATAAAAATGAATGATACTGGTCTTTATGCAGTATTGTCACTACCAAATACTGACTCAATTCAGTACCCACACACTGTCTAGTTTACAGCTGCTTGCTTTCTCTCTCTCTCTCTCTCTCTCTCTCTCTCTCCTCTCTCTCTCTCTCTCTCTCTCTCTCTCTCTCTCTCTCTCTCTCTCTCTCATTGCAGCTGTGTGGGAGCTGTCAAAATGCCTGTCTTAGTGAGTTATTGGAAACTGTGTTGACATGGTCCATTCAGATGCAGTAAGGACCAAATATTTAGATATGTAGCTCATAAAACAAGTAACTGTAATATACAGCTATGTAAAATATGTAATGTATTACACATGTACGTAATAATATACATATATCTACATGTTACAATTACTTGTATGTGTGTCTGTATGTATATAATATATATATATATATATATATATATATATATATATATATATATATATATATATATGTGTGTGTGTGTGTGTGTGTGTATACTGTATATATATATATATATATATATATATATATATATATATGTTGTGTGTGTGTGTGTGTGTGTGTGTGTGTGTGTATGTGTACTGTATACATATAGTCCATAGTGTTAAAATCACAAAAATCTTTGAACGTATCTGAGGCTGGGACAAAAGGAAGTAGAACATTTTAGTTGCATTTTATTTTACAGTGTCCTTGCTACAGTGTAATCACACAAGTACTGAGCAATATTAATTAACTACATGTACTTTAGGTTTATGGTTAGGGTAAGGGTTTGGTTTAGGGTTAGTTGCTTGTAATTATGTATAATTCACTGTTATTACTATAGTTATTACATGTAATATGTGTAACATAAAAAATCTGTTTAAGTGTTACCTAAACGTATATTATAAAGTGTATTATATTTTGATGTTTCATCAAAGGATGCTCATATATCCACAGAGGTGTGAACCTGGCCCTAGAACCACCCTTGGTCTTTGATGTATCCTCATGTAGATACACTATTTTGCCAAAACTATTCGCTCATCTGCCTTTAGACGCATATGAATTTAAGTGACATCCCGTTCTTAATCCATAGGGTTAAATATGACGTCGGCCCACCCTTTGCAGCTATAACAGCTTCAACTCTTTGGGAAGGCTTTCCACAAGGTTTAGGAGTGTGTTTATGGGAATTTTTGACCATTCTTCCAGAAGCGCATTTGTGAGGTCAGACACTGATGTTGGACGAGAAGGCCTGGCTCGCAGTCTTCGCTCTAATTCATCCCAAAGGTGCTCTATCGGGTTGAGGTCAGGACTCTGTGCAGGCCAGTCAAGTTCTTCCACACCAAACTCGCTCATCCATGTCTTTATGGACCTTGCTTTGTGCACTGGTGCGCAGTCATGTTGGAACAGGAAGGGGCCATCCCCAAACTGTTCCCACAAAGTTGGGAGCATGGAATTGTCCAAAATCTCTTGGTATGCTGAAGCATTCAGAGTTCCTTTCACTGGAACTAAGGGGCCAAGCCCAGCTCCTGAAAAACAACCCCACACCATAATCCCCCCTCCACCAAACTTCACAGTTGGCACAATGCAGTCAGACAAGTACCGTTCTCCTGGCAACCGCCAAACCCAGACTCGTCCATCAGATTGCCAGATGGAGAAGCGTGATTCGTCACTCCAGAGAATGCGTCTCCACTGCTCTAGAGTCCAGTGGCGGCGTGCTTTACACCACTGCATCCGACGCTTTGCATTGCACTTGGTGATGTATGGCTTGGATGCAGCTGCTCGGCCATGGAAACCCATTCCATGAAGCTCTCTACGCACTGTTCTTGAGCTAATCTGAAGGCCACATGAACTTTGGAGGTCTGTAGCGATTGACTCGGCAGAAAGTTTGCGACCTCTGTGCACTACGCGCCTCAGCATCCGCTTACCCCGCTCTGTCATTTTACGTGGCCTACCATTTCGTGGCTGAGTTGCTGTCATTCCCAATTGCTTCCACTTTGTTATAATACCACTGACAGTTGACTGTAGAATATTTAGTAGCGAGGAAATTTCACAACTGGACTTGTTGCACAGGTGGCATCCTATCACAGTACCACGCTGAAATTCACTGAGCTCCTGAGAGTGGCCCATTCTTTCACAAATGTTTGTAGAAGCAGTCTGCATGCCTAGGTGCTTCATTTTATACACCTGTGGCCATGGAAGTGATTGGAACACCTGAATTCAATTATTTGGATGGGTGAGCGAATACTTTTGGCAATATAGTGTAGCTAGATAAATGTTTGTGTATGTCTCAGCAAGTTCACATGTAATATTGTGGGAAAGGTGTCAGCTGTGCGTCGAGTCAATGTTAGAATTTGTGTAGGTGAGTTTGTTGAAAGGAAGGACAATGGGGGAGGGAAATGTGTTTAACGTGTTAAAGGTGTGACATCTTCTGATCTCTAGTAGTTATAAGTGGCTTAGAGTTTTATTAATTAACGCTAAATCATCCTCTCTCGTTTATTTCTGCCCTTTTGTTTCATCCATCCTCTGAGAGGTCTGCCAGTTCGTCTTGTCATTCCTTTTGTCATCTGTTTTAACTTAAAACTGAAATGAGTATGATTGTTATCTATCTTTAGCGTAATTGTGAGCTAATTATGAGTTCGAATTCTCACGTTGCTCAAGCTAGAGCCGCAAGACCAGAAATAGAGGTGTGTGTGTGCATGCGTGTACAAGTGCTTCATCTTATGAGTAAAAGAGAGTACCCCAGTACGTTATAAGCCCAAAACATGCTCTATGCAAGTACGCAAATGCTTCTAGCTACGCAAGCTCGATTTTGCACATTGTTTAGTTCCAAAATATTTCAGACCAGAAATGTTTCAGTACGCATTGCATTCTCAGCATTGCCACAATTTTCTATGGTCAGTTTTCTCAGTTTTCAGTTCAACTACTGTCCTGGCAGATTAACAGTTTGAAGTAAATTGTGCCGTGCACGTTAGTTAAACAGTCTAATTTAATGAAAATTACATGACTGGGGTGACATTTTTGCTAAATGATGTTACGTAGTTTATTACATGTAACGTTGCAGTTCCAAGGTGAAATGTCCATTGAGTGGTGCTACAAGTGAGTTAATTTTTCTCCCAAATTTAAGTGTTTTTAAAGTTAATTGGCTATTGAGTTTAAATCAACAAAACATACCTCCATACCCCAAACCTTAAACCTAAACTTAACCGATAATGTAATAAAAAAAAAAAAAAAAATAAAAAAATCAGATGAAAAACACAATTGCTAAAGCAACCACATCTTTTTGTGGTGCTTTTAATGACACTTTCGGCTCAAGTGAAGACTCGCATGCTCTTCAGTTCCCCGGTCCATATCAAGTGCAATACTCTAACAGTTAAGCTACCTCACAATTATATATAAACAAGCTTGTGGTGTACATGTATTTGTTTATGTTATCCACACATTAAAATGCATCACCTTGGGGGGCCTGGGTAGCTCAGCGAGTATTGACACTGACCACCACCCCTGGAGTGGCATGTTCGAATCCAGGGTGTGCTGAGTGACTCCAGCCAGGTCTCCTAAGCAACCAAATTGGCCCGGTTGCTAGGGAGGGTAGAGTCACATGGCGTGAAGCCTCCACACACTCTATGTCTCCACGGTAATGTGCTCAACAAGCCACGCAATAAGATGTGCGGATTGACGGTCTCAGACACAGAGGCAACTGAGATTCGTCCTCTGCCACCCAGATTGAGGTGAGTCACTATGCCACAATGAGGACTTGGAGTGCAGTTAACTGTATTAATTTTGCATTAGCGCTTTACAAGCAGTAAATATGCCTTTCATAACTTACACACTTCTCTGTGCGGGGCGAATTAAGCGTAATTTCGTGCAAACCGCTGCAGTGCACATCAGCATGCTCCAGAGATAAGATCGACTCTCAAACTCCAGGACAGCGCAAAGCAAAACTTGCGTGATTCAGTTTCAGTTGGGTTTCACTCAATATCGCGGTGGCTAGTGGAGACCATAAAACTTATGTGACCCATTTGAATTCTACAGAGAACGTTCTAGTATAAAGTGCTACATGGATTTCTTACCTGTGGTTATTGCCTTTATCATTACAAATGCCATTGTTAAACAATGGTAGACCAATGGTAAACTTTCATATTGGCAAGTATAATTTAACTTCCACGAGTTATGGACAAATTATTGTCAATCCTTCTATCCTTATCGTGTTCTAACTGGCCCTGTTTGCCTTCAGATATTCTAAAGATAACTTAAATATCTAGGCTTGTGTTCTGCCAAACTAATATCATTCAGTTAAAAAAAAAAAAAAAAAATGTCCAAACAACATGCAGTGACTTTCTCTACTTACCTTTATTACTTTTGTGGTGTAGAGGATTTTGGCAGTGAAAATGCTGATTGGCTAGTTACTCAAAACATTACTAGCCACAATGGCTGTTGAGCCAAAAATATTTTCAAACACTGGTCATGAGATACCATTGTGTGAGGGAAAAGGTGATTTGTTTTTATTTTTTTTTTAATTCATGATTTGTGTAAAAGTGAAAAAATGTCATTGTTTTAGTGCCTCTAGTGTTCATTTCATCAAGAAATTGCTGCGGTGTGTACAACGAGCCAAGAAAAAATAATTTTTCCATAATGTAGGTATAGTACCGTGATTCTATGAGACCAGGTTTTAGTTACAGCTAGTCAAACTGTCGAAATATGTATAGGTAGTTACCTGAATAATAACACATCCAGATTAATGGCACAAATATGTGAAAGTATCTCTATCACCCCCTTGATGTTTCACTTTAAATGTTAATGTAAGTGTTCACTTTTAATGTTAATGTGTGTTCTTGCGTTACTGTGGCGGTAATAAACATTTATTACTGCCACAGTAATGCAAGAACACACATTAACATTAAAAGTAAAACATCAATACATTATTAAGACATTATACATTATGGTAATGATACTTTTGCAGGGAAATGGGCTTAATTATCATGAAAATTGTCGCAATGCAAAATGGTCCTAAAAATAAGCTTTGTTTTCTTTAAGCAAAATGTAATTTCTTGGTAATGTTTTACATTAATGTTTCCTTTGTTAAGGGTTTATAAAGGGGTTCATTTAAGACTAATAATTAATTTACCAATGCATTCTAAACATGCTACGTGTTCATAACAACATGCATAGAAAGGATGATTGTCTTTTTTCATATTGTTATAATGACATGTATTACTTTTAAACTTTAAATTGCTTATTTATGAACCCCTTTTTTAAACCCTTAACAAAGGGAACATTAATTGAAAGTGTATTTTGTTCTTTTAATTTTGAACTTAAACATGACATGGACATTTTCTCTACAGGTTTCTAAAATGTACCCTTTTAAGAGTTATATACAGTGTTGTATATGATATTAGCAGCAATGCTTTGTGACTCAGATCTGGTTAAATTACTGTTAGTTTGTGTTTGTATAGATTTGTGTCCCTCTGTTTTTCCACAGTGGGTTGGAAACTAAATGTGGAGTTTCAGTCGTTTACTTTCCAACTCTCTCTTTCTGTTGTTTCCTCTATTTTCTCTTTCTCTGTTCCTCGTACTCTCTTTTCTCACTCCTCTGTTTGTCCTTTTCACTCTGAATTTCCCCTCGTAGTCTGAAGGCGTGAATGTGTGAATGGGAGAGTGGTCTTTGGTAACGGTTACATAAAAAGTGTCAGGCCGGCGGTGCATTTTTTGGTGTGTGACAGCATTTGCAGCATGTTATATCTGACAGGTGCACAGCAGGTTAGGGACGCCGTGGAAACTGTGTTACTGGGGGACGGCAGGAAGTTTAGGGATGACCACAGCTCCTGGTTCACTGCCAAACCACATGTGTCTGAGGACTGGGTTTTGTGGGAGGCCTAGACTTGCTTTATGTGCTGGACAGACAACCACACCCAGTCTCTTGGCTCAGCTTTGCGCTTGAACCCAAGACTCGGTGGTACAACCGACTGCGTGTGTGCATTTGCTTTTATCAGAGCCTGCCCTCATGTAGCAGTTGCAAAAACACCCACACGTGAGTTTTTAACCCAACACCTGTTCTGAGTCCCCCCAGTTTACATCAGTATAAGTTGACAAATGTATTGCACTCATAAAATATATAATTGATGTAAACTAGCATGCCCCTCAATTGAGTATGTTGGTTACAGCCCTATAGAAGAAGTTGCAGGATTAATTTCGAGTAGCATCTGTAGCACACTCATACTAATCCCACAATTTGTAAAAAGTAACAAACTGACAAAAATAAATAAAAAATAAATAAAAAATGTACATTTAAGTGCTTACAATGCAAGTCTAAGGGGCACACTTACAACTTTGCTATGCACGACTTCCATCGAAAGTGGACTTAAAAAAAGGGCAAAGTTTATTAAGTTTCATATTAAACAAGGGAATTTAAAGCATTGTAACATTTACACTATTGATGATAGTGAATGTCGAAAGAGCTTGACAAATTCCATTAATCGGTTTAGCCATATATGGGTCTATACTATGTATATCCCAACACGTGATGCTTCAGTCCATTTGGATGACTTTGAGGAAAGATTAGCTGAGCAGATGCACCTGTATTAGGAAGAACTACCCCAAATAATGTTAAAAGCACCATTTCACCTACAGTGAAACTGCCTGTAATTAGCCTGTATAAAAATTTGAATATTTATTATAATATGTTATTGTCCAGTACCATTTGTACACTGAATAAAGTGTTCCAACATTACTTTATTTAGATGATTCTGGATATTTTAAAATACAGGTTCTTGGACTAACTCCTGTAATGTAAAAAATATATATTTTTCTTAATGTGTATTTAAATGTATTTTGATTTATTGTTAAATGTAATGTAAAAGTATTGTAAAAATGTAAAGTGCTAGACAGGGTCAAGAAGCATTAGACCCACTTTATGAGTGCAGTAAATTTGTCACCTTAACATATATTGATGTAAACTGGGGAGCTAACACATTGTTACTTGATCTTCCTCTGTCATCTCCTGGTTGCAGATAGGTGGTTTAACAACAGGGAAGTTGTTACTGTATGCCAATTTTCTGCCACAAATTTGCTGAAAATGAACAAATGGAGCAGGTTACTGATGGCTAAAGGAACATGTCTGAACATGTCACGTTCCTAAGCGGAGTCGATTGCCCTGAGTGAAGTTGGCTCCAAGCTTTGGAGTCAACTCTTGATTCCCAACACCTTGGAAGCAAAGAATCGATTCTTTTTAGAAGTGACTCTCAGCCTTAAACATTACTTGTAAAACCAATTGAAATGCCTTGATGAGCACAGTTTTCTTTCCTGTGTTGGAGTATTCCCTATTGAAACAGGATGTTAGGGCAGGACATAGCAAAGAACTAGTCCTTTTTAAAAAAAAAAAAAAAAAAAAAAAAAAGCTCATAGCTTTTAGTTTATGTCCTGGACGTGGATTACGATTTGCTAATTACTATTGCTAGAGGCGGGTGGTATTAGGGGGAGGGACATTTCCTTTCTAGAGAGCATTCTATTAGACACCTCTTATTGCAAGATTAGTCAAAAATATTTTTGGTCGATTTTCCCAGAAGAGAAAGGCTATATATTTTACATGTGTGTACTGTATCTGCTGTCAATTTTTTTGGAGTGTACCAGCTTGACCTCAAAGCTAACAGACGCAGACTGAAAGCCACAAAAGTTGTGTTTTGATTTTATTGGGGCTTTTAATGAATTCTAGTTAAATGTTAACCATCAGATTTTCAACAAAATGGATTGGTTTTTGCACTTACTGTACTGCACTTCTAACAGCCAATTTTGTGTATCATTTCCTGGTGGCAGACATATGATGTGGTAAAGGACTTCCTGAGGCCTTGTGCAGTCGCATTGTACTGTGAGCAACATACTTTTCTTCTCTGTGTGTGAGATGTCATGTCACACTACTAAATTTAAGCAATTTCAACAAGAGGCCTAATTTGACCTCTTCTGTGATCGTCAAACTGTCACCATCAAAAGAATCGGCAGTGAATCGTGCTGACAGCCCCTCCTGGAAACTTTGAGCATGCACTGGCTCCCCAAGCTGTGTTTCTTCGTATTGAGGAGGGCTTAATTCTTAGAGAGAGTCTTTGATTTTATTATTTTCTGACATGTGAGATTTTCTATATGATGGTATTGCTCATTTAGGGAGACTCAGAGGTCAAATTAGCAGAAAAGTGAATACTGAAAATTCTTTGAATCTTTCTCATTCTGACTGGCCCTGACTGAGCGTACTGGATCAATGAGAGAGAGAGAGAGAGAGAAGAGAGAGAGAGAGAGAGAGCACAACTTCTGTACGGTTTTCTCTTCAGTTTCTTACTCAGAAAAGCTCTTAATGTTCTAAAGGTGCTATTCACTTTCTATAACCTCTTGAAACTTTATTCTACATATTGATTCTTCACCATAACCCTTGCTCCATTGAAAGTCTAAAACTGCACATGAAATAAAAGTTCTAGCTTGCAGCATGATAGGAAGGTGATTAGTGCCATATTGAGTGTGGAATATATGAATATAAATAAAGTTGAAATGTTGTCTTATATTACTCTAACAATTTTGAGGATTCGTCTATGATGACAGTTAAATGGAATTTAATTAAAAAAAAAATTAATTTCACATTTTTGAAATTCACCATAATTCTGACATTTCTGAGATTAAAGGTAAATTATGTGGTTGTACTAATGAAATGGATAAAATGTATCACTATGTACATTAGTAACTGTGAATATGTGAATTTAATTAACTCTTGAGCTGTGAAGCTTAACATATGTTTGTCTTTTAAATAACACTTAGTGAATTTGTCTATTGTAACTGACCACTCTAAGGGGTCACCAAAATGGACATTCATTTAAATGTTTATCATATCAACTGTCAAATTTACCACATGTCAGATGATTCTGAGATTAAAGGTAAATTATGTTAGGTTGTACTGCTAAAATAAATTAAATTTGCCGCTTTATCATCTAGTTATTGTAAAAATGCTGATTGATTTGACTTATATTGAACTATGATGCTTAGAATATAATTCTCAGGTAAGTAACACTCAGTATTATTATTATTATTATTATTATTATTGTTATTATTGTGACAGAACACTCTCAGAAGTGGTTCTCAACCTTTTTATGATGAACGCCCCCCTACTTCATTAATTATATTTCCTCACTCCCCTAATGTAGCCTATGACAAATTCAATAGAGCTGAAATATTGATATGATAATATGTATTATGAATATATTTCTGCTAAAGTACAGTTAGTGTTACTATAGTAAATTCAAGGGTGGTGATGTAGAATTCTGTGCCGAATTCAAATGGTTTCCACTTCTCGCGCCATGCTTTTCACTGATTCTCGCAAAGCTGCGAGTATAAGAGCTCGAGCTTTAAGAGCTTTGTGCTCTCGCTGCTCTGTCCATTGAGCCGTATCCATTTACAGAGCCATAAAGGTGCATTAGCCGAGGTTGTGACTTCACCTGCCTATTTGATGATGCTAAACCAGATTCTTTAGATGCATTGCTAGATTTCAAAATCAGATGAACCACGGTACAAATGCGTACCAACCTGTATAATTGAGAACCAACTGATATACTCGTCTAGATAAATGTTTTAATGCAAAGAGGAACTTGGCGATAGTTTTGATTTATTATGAGTGATAAACGGCCCCCATTTGTAACCTAACGCTAACTAATTTGCTCTCAGCGCCCCCTGGCATCCTTTGAATGCCCCCGTTAAGAACCCCTACTCTAAGGGGTGACCAAAATAGTTACAAACTGTCAATTTCACCATATGTCTGCTTTTTTCTTAGTTTAAAAGTAATATATGTGGTTCTTGAAATTGATAACATGTTTGACTTTCTCATGTAGTTATTGTGAATATGTGGACTGAATTGACTTACATTAGACTATAAAGCTTAGATTATAATTCTCGGATAAATGACATTTGGTAAATTTGTCTATTGTGACTGACCACCCTAAGAGGTCTGCAAAATTGACTATTTCGGAATTTTAGCATATCATCTGTCAAATTCACAATATGCCCCATGTTTCTAAGAACAAAGGTAACTCATGTGGTTTTAGCTGAAATGGTTGAATTTTGTTATTACGTCAATGGGTCATTCTGTGCCATTTGTCTGAGACAATTATTATTTTATCTGAAAACATAACTGCTGAGCTTGAGAACTCCTATTTCCCTCTGCAGGCCCAAAGTACGTGAGGGATAACCACAATATAGATATTCCAAAGTGTGTCACAAATTGTGTTTCCTGAAAATGACCTATCAAATTTGCTGCCTATGAAATTAATTTGACTTACATTGAACATGGACCAAATAATAAAGAAAAGCAGCCAATAAGTGCCCAACATAGATGGGAACTCCTTCAAAACTGTTTAAAAAGCATCCCAGGGTGATACCTCAAGAAGTTGGTTGAGAAAATGTCAAGAGTACATGTCTGCAAATTCTAGGCAAAGTAGTGACTACTTTGAAGATGCTAAAATATAACACAGTTTTGATTTATTTTGGAATTTTGTTTAGTCACAACATAATTCCCACAGTTCCATTTATGTTATTCCATAGTTTTGATGACTTTACTGTTATTCTAAAATGTGAAATGAGAATGAGTAAGTGTTTCAAAACTTCTGACTGGTAGTGTATATACAGTACTGTGCAAAGGTTTTAGGCACTTGTGAAAAATGTTTCATAGTGAGGATGTCTTCAAAAATAATGACATAAATAGTTTTCATTTATCACTTAATGTCATACAAAGTCCAGTAAACATAAAAAAAGCTAAATCAGTATTCGGTGTGACCACCTTTGCCTTTAAAACAGCACCAATTCTCTTAGATACACCTGGACACAGTTTTTCTTGGTTGTTGGCAGATAGGATGTTTCAAGCTTCTTGGAGAATTTGCCACAGTTCTTCAATCTATTTAGGCTGTCTCAATTGCTTCTGTCTCTAATCTCAGACTGACATGATGTTCAGTGGGGGGCTTTGTGGGGGACATGCCATCCGTTGCAGGGCTCCCTGTTCTTCTATTCTAATCTTTTCTATTTGCAAAAGTAATGTTTGGGAGTCTAACATTTATATTTCCCATTGACACACTAAAGCTGAAGATATAAATAACCATCTTATGACAAATGCTTTTGTGAAACATCTTATGTGCCTAAGACTTTTGCACAGTACAGTATATAATTCTTTTAGAATTAAAAATGCAATGTAGTATTACAAGAATTTATATTTCTATCTGCTGTATTCTGTATCTTTTAAATGCCATAACCATCTTGGATGGATTCTTGTCTTATTGATGTACAGTATATTGAATTTAATTAAATATGAAATATTTTACATTTACACTCACATATACCGTATGCAAACCACTGTGGATTTGCTGCCAATAGTGGTGATTTTTTTTTTATTTATATATTTTTTTATTTTTATTTTTTTTTTTTTTAAGAGTGTCGCAGGAAGTCATTGTTGACCTAGTTTAGCTGCATTGGTAAGATGGCTCTGCAGGCATAGGCCATTTAACACATTGTGTCTGTCATTGGGAGCTTGTGTTATCAATAAGCCTTATATAGTTTGATGTTAATAAATGCAGAACATAGAACAAAAAAACAGCTTTTAAACCTCATGTTGATGCTAAATGTTAATTAATATAAAAAACACAAAAACAACATCTTAGCCTGGAAAGACATATACTAAAGACTATGAATGTTTTATTTAGGCATTTATAGTTGAAATATAAGGTGAAAACATTTTTTTGACAAAGAAGCACAAAAACCCACAGCAGACGCACACGCAGATACATTAAAAGGCTGTGATTTTGATGTCTCAGCAGATCTGGGCTGAATGGACATCTCAGATATCGTGTACTGTTTTGGTGTGGTTCAGAAGTCATTAGGATGAAAATAGCTCACCTGATCTCATTATGATTCAGTGGTTAAATGAAACGTAAACGTTACTCACACAAACATGCAATATGCATTATATCTCTCCACCAAAAATGAAAGAGCATGACATTTTTTGGCCATACATTTAAAATCTCAGAGGAACAAAAAAATAAATAAAATAAAAATAAATACAAAAAAGGGAATACATTGTTCACTCCCATTATTCAACGTGTTCTCATGAATATCTGTCCGTATTGTTATGAATAGTATGGTTCTAGCAATGCATACATTTACCTATGTTTGCAAATAGATATTGAAACGTACAATATCGACCAAGTGACATCATCTAAAACATAAATAATTTAGAAAAAACTTTAGGGATGTACAACTGTTTATGAATCCTTATTGAGTCCATGAGTATTTAATTAATGGAATTAATTGGATGATTTCATTGCATTTATAATTAATGCAGATAATTAAATGTTCAATGCCATCACATTTATTTAATGCAGTTGATACATTTACCCATATTGACATTATAACTATATCATTCTGTTTTGTGTGATTTCTGGTGCCACATTCAACTCCTTTCAAAGGATTGTATCACTTTAACCCCCTGGGGTCGACGGATGCGCTGGCGCATCCTGCTGGATGTTTTCCTTATAACAGCAGAAACAACTTAAAATACTTACAATTTTTGGGCATACAGATAAGTGTAAGACATCATTAGAGACTATAAAGGGTCTACTTTTATTTGTGTACACTCACAATAACAACAAAACTGTCTCCGCGAGCATCTTTCTGAAACACAAAATGAAGTGAAGTCACAAAAATGAAGTGAAACTCCACGAATACTTATCAGACAAACATGAAACATGTCTATAGAAAGCTTAAAATGTCTACTTTAAAATAAAACAATTCAAATTTAAAACAAATATTCAACTGCAATGTAATCTGTATGAAAAAAAGCGATGTACAGTTTCTCCTGGCTCAGCTAATTATCGCTAATGTGATCACACCCACCAGCAGAGCAAGCTATTCATACAGTAATGTGCTGAGGCAATCAATGCAAATGGTAAATGCCCCCAACAATGCCTTAAAAAGCATCAAGTTCATTCACGTTTCTGCGTGTTTGGAAGATGGCATGCTACACAGGTGAGGAAGCTCCTGGATAGTGACGAAGAGTTCACATTTTCTTCAGAAGAAGAGCGGGGATCCGACGAGGAATGTTTGAAGAGCGAGTTGATCCAGCCGAGGATACAATTTCGGATGAGTAAGTCATTTAGTTTTTCTTACATATTAGTTGACATGCTATTTTATATAAACATGTACATATTTTACTAGTTGGACTATTTCCAGACTTGCCAGCCAGTATTCAAAATATTGAAATTTGAAATATGTCCTAATAGGCAAGTTTTAGTTACATTTAAATGTTGTTTTGGCTAAAGCAGGTATTTAAACTGTATGCTGTATGATATAAATATGATATGTAATATGATATAAAAATAATATGAATGTTTAGATTATATTTTAACTAGTGTTTATGCTGCCTCATTATCATCAACGAAGCTTGTGCTTGCAAATATCTGTTTGGGTGTAAATGTGTAAATGTGCTGTAAATATGCCCATATTAGAAAATTAGCATATTAGAATGATTTCTGAAGGATCATGTGACACTGAAGACTGCAGTAATGATGCTGAAAATGCAGCTTTGATCACAGCATTGCATTTTACAATATATTCAAATAGAAAAGTTATTTTAAATTGTACAAATATTTCACAATATCACTGTTTTTGCTGTATTTTGGATCAAATAAATGCAGCCTTGGTGAGCAGAAGAGACTCCTTTTAAAAACATTAAAAGAACCTTACTGATCTAAAACTTGTAAACGGTAGTGTAGGTCAGAAATTTTTAAGTAAAGTCTTTATGTAAATAAAATGTATAGTCAGATTACTTCTTTTAACTTAAACTTTATTTTGTGAATAAGCTACAAGCAATACATTCAATCATTAAGTCTCCTCACATTCATTCACTCTCAGGGGAGGGGTCTTTGTCTCCTCAGGTGTTAATCACATCAATATTCATGATCATCCACGCCTCCTCGCATATGGCCTTTCTAACACTAAAAATGTCTTACAAAAGTTAAATGACTATATTGTTTTGTATGAATGAGTGATCAGGATGGTTTTCACATCATTTTTGTAGCAAAAACTCTAGGCTACAAAATCTAGTTCTCAAAAGTCTTGTAAACAAATGTTTAGTATGTGTTATATGGCCTTATTTCAGTGACTTAAATTTTGTTTTTTTTAAAAAAACACGCATAAACGTTATTTTCTCAAAAATACAAACATGTACATACATGTTGTTCACATATTATTGTAGCCCAGTTTGTGCTGAATACAGTGTTATCAGACTTTAGCCATTAATATGTTTTTAAGCAACTGAAAAAAATCACAAATGTCAAGGCATGTCAAAACTTCTCCAGGGCCCAAAACACCAACAGACCCCAGAGGGTTAACCAAGACTAAACTTGAAAATGATAAAATTAATAAAAATTCTGTTATTGATTTAATTTAATTTTTAGTTATTGTTTTGTTTGCTGTGAAAGATGAAAAAAATCACCATAACATACACAAAAAAGCGCCAAAAAGCACCATAAAAGCAATCCATTTTATTTGTGTGCTATAATAATCCATGTCTTTAGAAACCATATGATAGCTTTGTGTGAGGAACAGACCCAAATTTAAGCCTTTATTTAGTGATTTTTGTCTCTGTCCTGCAGGTGTTTATTTTAAATATTCCCATTTCACTTTTATTATATGGAAAAGAGCAGCCAGGACATTCTTTCAAGAATGTGCCATTTTTGTTCCGGTGAAAACTTATGCATAAACGTTTGGAGCAGTAAAAAATAAATAAATAAATAAATATAAAAAAAAATAATAAAGAATTTTAATTTTTTGGGGTGAACTATTTCTTGAATTGGACGCCACAGGTTATTATATTCAACTGTGTGCTGCCATTTGGTGTGTGAAGTGGTCACCTTATCCCACCCTGGCCCTCTTCACGTCTCTTCTCCTCTCTGAAGGCCTGTCAGTTAGAGGAGGCTCTCAGGTGTGCGCTGGTGTCGCTGTATCCCACAGGTGAGATGAATATCACTGCTTTCTCCAGTCAGGCATTGCGACTGACCCCAGCACTCAGTGATCCCCCCCAACACACACACACACAGAGTCCATCAGGGTACGTGTAAAGATGCTTCAGCCCCTCCCTGATCCACTGGGCTGCTCTCCTCACTGCTCTTTGTCCCTCTAAATGAGCGAGGGAAACTTGAGAAACTTCCATCCATACCCTCTGCTCTTTCTTTCTCTCTCTCTATCTCTCTATCAAGCTCCGTTTTCTATTGACCTTTGAATTCACTCTTATTCACCAGCCCTGTTATTTAGAGCCTTTCAGCTGCGGGATTCGAAGGTTTCAGCATTTCTTGCTCAGTTTCTAATTTGACATTTAGTCCAGACTGTGTGCAATTTAAGATAATGTGTACTGGATGCATACCTACACTGGTGGCTAAAAGTTTGGAATAATGTACAGATTTTGCTGTTTCGGAAGGAAACTGGTTCATTAATTCACCAAAGTAGCATTCAACTGATCACAAAGTATAGTCAGGACATTACTGATGTAAAAAACAGCACCATCACTATTTGAAAAAAGTTATTTTTGATCAAATCTAGACAGGCCTCATTTCCAGCAGCCATCACTCCAACACCTTATCCTTGAGTAATCATGCTAAATTGCTAATATGGTACTAGAAAATCACTTGCCATTATATCAAACACAGCTGGAAGCTATTTGGTTCATTAAATGAAGCTTAACATTGTCTTTGTGTTTGTTTTTGAGTTGCCACAGTATGCAATAGACTGACATGTCTTAAGGTCAATATTAGGACAAAAATGGCAAAAAAGAAACAGATTTCTCTAGAAACTCATCAGTCAATCATTGTTTTGAGGAATGAAGGCTATACAATGCTTGAAAAAAGATTTCATACAAAGGTGTACACTACAGTCTTCAAAGACAAAGGACAACTGGCTCTAACAAGGACAGAAAGAGATGTGGAAGGCCAGATGTACAACTAAACAAGAGGATAAGTACATCAGAGTCTCTAGTTTGAGAAATAGACGCCTCACATGTCCTCAGCTGACAGCTTCATTGAATTCTACCTGCTCAACACCAGTTTCATGTACAACAGTAAAGAGAAGACTCAGGGGTTCAGGTCTTATGGGAAGAATTGCAAAGAAAAAGACACTTTTGATTGACTGATTGACACTATCATGAATATTGGAAGGAGCATGAGTCAAAAACAGTGAAAAACTAATCTAAATCTTGTATTTATGCAAAGTCTGGGGTGGTTAAGGTGGTTGCTGCTAAGGTGTTGCTAGGGCATTTCTAAATGGTTGCTAGGAGGTTGCTTGGTGGTCCAAGTCACAAGAGATCATTCCTAAGTCTGTATGGCATCCTGATCCATAGATATGTGTGGAAACATTTTAATGAAAGTTCATGGGAGTTTCTGCTTATGTTCTGTCTGAAGGGTGGACTTTTATATTCTGAGATAAAAATATTTTAGAATATCAGCCTTAATTCTGTATTCTGTTAATAACAATAATTATGTTTCAAACAGAAAGAATATGTATGTATTCTGATTATCACTGTTTTTTTTTTATTTTATTTTTTTTACTCAGAATAAAGTAAAATAAATAAATAAATAAATAAAATAAAATGTACCACCACTGACATACAGGTGGCAATCTTTCCAGATAAAATGCTACTATAAAAGCTTGTGTTCAGTGTGAAAAACAAGCCTATGTCAATGTTCATCCTTATAATCTAAAGGGCTGTGTTCTATTGTATCCTACCGGCCCTTTTTTTGACCCAAACAGAGTAGTTATTATTATATTCTATATATTCTAAAACAGAAGGGAAAAGCCACATGTCTAATTTGCATTAGATAAAACAATGTCAAAGCAAGTGCCATTTATTTTAAAGAAAGATAGCACTTTTTCTAATTTTAAAGCAATAGATATATTGCTCAAAATTAAAGATAGTGTATGTGTGTGTGTGTGTGTGTGTGTATACTGTTTATATATATATATAAAATGGACACTTCTTGGTTGTGAAATGTTATTAGATCTTGTCCACAGTTAATGTGATGAACTCCACCTGTGTGAACCTGAGGGGAATTAACTTCACTAATTGATTAAAAGTCATTGTAACTAAGTGAAATTAGCTTTATGAACTCTAGCATAATTTGTTTGCAGATACCACTTGGTTTTATAATTCGGAGTGTCTATTTACATTAAGTGCAAATAGCCCATCTTGTTGGCAGAGGCTATTTACACTAACTCTGCCCACCACTGCTCAGACCAAACTCAAGACAGCCATGCAGTAGCAGTACTCACAGAAACTATATAGTTCTGATGTACTAACCATGGTGTTGCTACAGTAACATGTTGTTTATAGTACTCAGTACTAATAGTAACCATGTTTAATTTTGTGGTTACTATGATTTTACTAGAAAAATACAATGGTGCTCCTATGGTTACTGTAGTAAAACCATGGTTAATTTTTGTAAGTTAAGGGAAGGGGTTGATGTGGGTGTCTGTGGGACTCCAAATAAACACAATAATGCTGCAGTGATGCCACTATACTGTATGTTAGTACAGTATAATATTTAAACAGGGGTGTAATATCATCTAACGCTATTTTCACTTAGTGCAAAGAACATGCCTTTTGTTGCCTTTTACACAGTGCAAATAGCCTCTGTTTAAAAAAAAAAAAAGTGATATAATGGAATGACATTCAGACCTTTTATGAATGGCTTAAGGGTTAAAAATTGTTAAAAAATACTGCTTGGGGTGATTCTACCTATATATTTATATATAAAGACTAATATCAAACAAAACATTACTATAGTAACATTTATTTGTATAGTAAGTAAATTCAAGTATACATTCACTGTATATACTTCAAGTTCTACAATTCAAAGTCAATTTTTACATAAGTTTTTATGTCTTTTGACTAACCAGAGCCTATTTTTTTTTAATTTTTTTTTAACTCATTTGTAGTACAGAGTATTGATGTACTGTACCTGCTCTAGTTATCTCTCAGGATCTGAGCCACTGTTTATATCTTTCCTGTGTGGAAGCCCACTCTAACCAAACTCTTTATTTGTGAAACTGTCAAATACTGAAACTCGGCAGTATTCAACCAATTTACTTTGTACGCAAGTATTGCTTATCAGTTCCATTGATGATTTTTTTTTTATTTGTTTCCAGTATTGTTTTAATTAAACCATATGAACTGTAGTTCTCTCAAATGTGTGCTTCTATTTTTTGACTAGGTAAAACCATTTAAAGTAATATCCGGATTCAATGCAAGTTAGGCTCAATCGATAACATTGGTGGCATACTGCTGATTATGATTAAATAAATAAATAAATGATTAAAATAATAATTTTGACTCTTCTCTAATTTTTTTTTCTTAATGTAGAAGTAAAAATTGAGATTACAATTAGGCACTTACAATGGAAGTGAGTGGGGCCCATTTTGAAAGGTTTAAAGGATGAAATGTAAAGCTTATAATTTTATAAAAGCACTAACAGTAATTATATATATATATATATATATATATATATATATATATATATATATATATATATATATATATATATATATATAAAAACGTAAAAAAAACTTGTGTATTACTTAATCTGTAAAGTTGTTTAAATCATTATTTTTACGATTGTTTTAGGGTGTGCGGTGTTAAAATTGGATATAACTTTACACAGAAAAAGGTTAGTAAGCAATTTTACTCCGTTAACCACATTTTTTTAAAGATAAGAAGGGACAAGTAGATTTTAATTAAATTTAATTATACTTGTTGTTTTTATTTTATTTTTTATTTTTTTATGAACATTATGCCTCAAATGTTGTTGACTGAGCTAACTCGCACAGAACCAAGAATATTCCTTTAATTTGTTTGTGTTTATTTTACCCTCCAAAGTTAAATGAGTTCATATTTAACAGCTACACAGCATGCTATCATTGGTTTAAGTGAAGAAAAATAAAAAGCACTGTTGAACTTCAAGTTCTTAACCCCAAGTAAACTTGATCAGAGACATCAAACTGCAGCAATCTTAGTCATCAAAATCAGAAAGTTTCGAAATTTAGGCATATTAAGTGTTTCTAACTAAGTTTAATCAATCTTATAAATGTTCACAGCCTTCCTGTTGATGTAGCGATTCAGCTGCAGATTGTCTGAAACACCCTAATGCACACACACAGATACACACACAAGAGCTGGTTTCAATAGATGGAAAATAACGTGATAATGATCAGACAAGCTTTTAGGGTAGCGATATGAGATATGACGTGTGGTTAGGTATTTCTCAGGGTACTTTGCTCTCATGCAGCAAAAACAATGACAGAAAGTTCTGCTAACTTTCACAAATACCAAATTGTAGAACTAATTACACAAACATAATATTTAAAAGCAACCTTAAATGTAAGAACAATTAGATAATCAGAAAGGTTCATTTTGAATAGAGCTGACTCAGCCACACTCTTACTTAAGGACTTTACGTACTTTTTCTAGGTTGGCAAGCAGAAGGTTTCATCATTTTATGCCCCACATGGAAAGATTCACTAACACACAATGCAGCAAATTTGGTGCAATGTAACCTGTTTAACGTAACATGCTAGCAGAATCCAGCAAAAAATAAAGGGCATGTTTGAGTGTACAATGGCCCCAAAAAGTTTTTATCAATTTCAATGCATTAGATCAGTGGCATTTGCAAACCAAAAGATGCTAGAGCTTTTCTCAGAACTAACTTGAGCTTTAAAGACCTTCAACCATTTGGAGTTTGAGGTGATTTTAAAAGGATGTCTGAGGTCAGTTATTGTGGATGAATATGTTGCACCAATGTTTGACAATTTTATGCAATGGCTTTCTTTTGATATATACAGTAAATGCCACTTGGTGTAATATTATTTTGTATAATTCAATGACATCCATACACAGAGTGTGGCTTAAGTGCTGAAATACTTTTTGGGATCACTGTAAATGTGTGTGTGAGCAGGTTTGGGTGGTTTACGAGGACATTTTTTAGGTTACAAACTGGTAATTACAAGGGTATTATGCTATAAATGTGGTTTATGGAGGACATTTCTAGTGTCCCTATAATTCAAATCACTTAAACATTCTAAAAATCTACAATGTTTTTTTGAAAATGTAAAAATGCAGAAAGTTTTTTGTGAGGGTTAGGTTTAGGGGTTTGGGTTAGGGGATAGAATCTATAGTTCATTCAGTATAAAAATAATTATGTCTATGCAGAGTCCTCATAAGGATAGCTGCACCAACATGAGTGTGTGTGTGTGTGTGTGATAGGTAGTACTGTGTCTATCCTGACCCTGTTTAATTAATGGGTAAGAATCCCTGTCATTTTGCAGTAGCTCTTTAAAAGAGCATTCACCCCTCTGAAAGACAAGTCTGATTAATCCCAACTAATCCGTAGGATGACAATATCACCCCCACCCTATTTTCCCTCTGTCTCTCTCTCTCCTTCATTCGAATTGCCATTAGTGGCAAATAGCACTATTACTTTTATATTGTAATTTTAATCCTAGTCCCAACTACATCCACTCAGAAACAATCCGTTTTTAGGGCTACAGTCTTTTCAAGATTTGTCTGGCATGCGATTTAGAGTATGTACTGTATTTTGCAATTATACTGTAGTAGTTGTTTCTCTAAATAGTGAACTAGAGATATTAAATATGAATAAATAAATTAGCTATACACACAATGTAAAATAAAAGGGACAAATTGTAAACTCAATGCTCACATTTTTCAGTCACTAAGTTCAAATTTTGAAGTGTTGCTTCGGAGGGCGGTTTGTTGAAATGTACCACAACGGAAAATGTACCCAACTTTAGTGTGCTGGCAGATTACACTGATGTGCTGTTTCCTTTGTAAGGTTGTTGTGTCTAGGTTCACAGAAAAATACTGCTTTTCGCACCTTACAACAAATCTTTTTTTGGACACATGAGGCTTTTTTTAATTTTTATCTACAAATAAGTTTTGTTTCCTGTGCGACTAAATAGAACAACTGACTTTGTGTGATTTAAAAAATATATATATATATATATATATATATATATTCTGTATGTTCTCTTTGGTTGCGTTTTTTTATTGTTTTTGTTTTTAGACGTGATTTGCACTGTAATTGTGCAATTGTATCCTGAGCTATTTCTGCTCGATCTAACCTTTAAAAATGTGTTTGTTGGTGTAACCTAATTTACTCAGGTTGATTGGGTGATTTTAAATAATATTCTTGATTTAAAACCAGCTAATTAAGATGTTACCATAAGAAGCAAATTTTTAAGATAACAATTGTTTTCCTTTATTTATTTTTTTTATTATTTTTTTTTCAGTGTGGATGACTTAACCTATTATTATTACGGTAATTTTCATGAAAATATTTAGTCAGTATTTTATTTTTTTCTTAGTATGACTCAGTAAGTGATACTCATATACCTCTAATGAAATTAATAACTGAAAACGTTATGGGGTATATTTCTTAGTATGAATGACACATACCATGAGAAATGTTTCCTGTTTCATAAAACCAGAGGTTTTGTGAGTTCGCCCCTACTGTACCTTCACCTCTGCACCTCAAGGAACAATGAGCTGATAAATATGCTGTCTTCTATAAATGTAATTTACAGTAGCTTCATAAATGAGACCCCTGTATT